>NC_081176.1:11854955-12154955 GCF_012432095.1 Onychostoma macrolepis | reverse complement strand
CTATAGCAGTAGGAGAAGACTCAGAAGTAATCAGAACGAGGCATTCAAATGAATTAAACAAAGGAGCAGCTACGGGACTTAAACTGTATTGTTGATTATACAACACAATGATACCCCCACCTCTACCAGAGGATCGCGGGAGATCAAACAACCCGTAGCCAGCAGGAGTAAGTTCGTTAAAAAGCAGACCATCCGACTGCTTGTGCCATGTTTCAACCAGACATAGAATGTCCAGGTTTTTTTCCACAATAATGTCAGATAAAGTCACAGCTTTGTTGTTAACAGAACGAGCATTAAAAAACGCCGATTTCAACAGGCGCGGGGACTCAGAAAATGCCAGAGAGATCTCTTTATGTATAGGCACAGACAAGTTGTTATAGTTAATCCCAGCAGGGCTGTACAGCAGCCTTTGAGGTTTACGAAAAAATGTGGGATAGGACACAACATCAGATGACAGATGAGCAAAACTGCGCCTTGAAGAGCGATGGATGTAGCGTTTACGCCGAAGAATTCCAGCATCTCCGCAGATTGTGTAAATGTCATTTGTCAAATAATAGTTCCGCTTTAGTTTGAACAGCTGACAAACAGTGTACCTTAAGGCCATGCAGGAGGAATCCACACTGACAGCAGCTTCGCAGCAGTGTAAATCCAAAGCAGGGCAACAGGAAAGTTGGTTCCAATAACAAATACGCAAAAATAGGAGCAATAATCCAACACGTGAATTGTAGTTCCACATCTCCGTAAAGCAAGACGACACAACAGTCTTCTAAGCTCCAAAACCGTTTATCACACAAAAGCATCAGCAGTAGTAGTGAATAATAAAACAAACAAAACGGGAGAAAGGAGCGGCAGCCAAACGCGCCAGCGTACCCCTTCAACCGGCATATAAAATATATAAAATATAAATATACATTTTAAGTACTAATATGTACCTTTAAGGTACCAAAATGGACCCTTTAGGTACAAACATGTACCCTTTGAAAAGGTACCGCCCCAGTGACAGCTTTTGTACCTTTATTTCTGAGAGTGTGCGAAAAGGACGATGCAATAATTGGGTGCCAATAATTGTGGCCAACATGAACTAGAGAAAGCATTTTTTTCACAATGAGACCCCCCCCCCCCAACTCACTTTCAGTTGTTTTACTTCAGTGAGAGGTTAGAATTTTGTGAATTTTTGGAATTAAAGATCAAAAGAATAAACAATGCAGATTTATTTTCACAGCCACCTCTGCTTATATTTACCAAGGGTGCCAATATTATTGGAGGGCACTGTACATATTTATGTATTTTTATATATTTATTTTCATTTAAATTTTTGATACACAATGCCCTGTTGGGGCAACTTAATGGCTGCAATTTGTTCTGCACTATGTTCCACCACTTTAAGACAAATGGATTTGTTGTTTGTTGTGCATTCATATTCAAGAGATTAAAAGCTAGATGCAGTTTTTTTTGGGTTTGCATCGAATGTTCTTCGACTTTTATACATAATAAATTTGTTCATGAATAAAGATTGATCTGTTGAAAGCAGTTATTTTGAGTTAGAAGCCAAATTTTCTCCTCCTATTAAAATTTGACATTGAAGGGGTACATACAACATATTTGCCCACCTGCAAATTGCCGCACATTCAAATATGATTTTCAAGAAAAAAAAAATTTGGGCACAAATGGGTGTTAATGAGCCCATTTGTGAGTCATTGAGATTCAACCGATTCATCCAAAACAGCTGATTCATTCAGGAACAAAGCATTTGACTGTGTTAATGAGTGAATCACTGAATCATTTATTCAACCGATTCGTTCAAAAAGCTGATTCATTCAATAAGTAAACACCGTCTATTGCTCAGAGATGCAAAACAGTGCTGTGATCTTTGTTTGGAACTATTTTCGTTGGCAAAATTGAGCAAAACAGGCAATGTTGTGTCTAAAATGTAAGTCACTTAATGCTAACTTTATTAAACGTATAAAATGATTATTACATTTGTTATGCTGATATCTGGGGGAAAAAGGCACTCTGTGTGTGATATAGAAAATGTAAGTCACTTAATGCTAACTTTATTAAACGTATAAAATGATTATTACATTTGTTATGCTGATATCTGGGGGAAAAAGGCACTCTGTGTGTGATATAGATTAAGTTAACTATATTAAATTATATAAATACAAAAAGCATACAGAAGGATTTTTGAAGTCTACAATTTAGAATGCCTTGAATTTTAATAGACTAATAAATCACGTGCGTGCACTCTCTGTGTGCTCTCGTGATATAGCCTACTTGATAATGTCAGATGGCACATCATTACAACAACACTTACCATATTATCACAGAAGATACACTGTATATCGCACACCGCACCCTCGACTTGAGTGAAAATGAAATCGCCCGCTGTTGTGCGTGCACTTGTTTGCACATGAGCAAAGGTGTTTTCAGGAGTCTAACTTGCAAGCGCCAGACCACTGCTTTCAAACCTGCTTTCCTGCAGTCTGTGTTCTTCTGACTTTATTTTGTAGTAAGTAACGAATATGCTTCGGGGAAATGTATCAGAGAAAAAGTATACATTTCATTTACAAATAATGAATTGGGGGCAATTTCTCTTACCTCCGTGTTCATAAGCGCAGGGCAGAGCAGATTTATTTACAGCGGTAACCAAAGGAACGCTAAATTGAGGCCATAAGCGCCATTGTCACCGTATGGGTCGGACACGGGATGAGTATATAAAATAGATTTATTAGACACAATGAGTTTCAGAGGGAAAGGCAAGGAGGTAGAGATGGTCTTGAGTCCACACACACTATATCTTGTTCCAGGAACGGAGACTGGGGCTTGACAGACAGACGGATCCAGGGGAGAACGATTTAGGAGGATGAGAGGAACACAAGGAGCAGACACAGAAGGTAAGACGTTCGAGGTAGGTATAATATAAAGGATATGTTCTTTGTCTCAACAGGTAGTTGAAGAGGAGTCCAGGTCGTGTCGACGAGATCGGACGGTGAGTGTGTGTGGGGATGGTGTTTTTATCTTGAGTGCTGGTGATGAGTTGATGAGGTGCAGGTGGACGTGATCAGTATTCAGGTGAGGTGGAGCGTTGTGATTGGTGGAAGGTCGGGCCTGGCCGATCCGTGACAGTACCCCCCTCTCCACGGCCCGCTCCTGAGGGCCGCCCTCGGCGTCGTGGTGGTCTGCCCGGCCCGGGGTGCTGGCTGATCCGGTGTGCTAGGTGGAATTCCTCCAGGAGTGTGGGATCGAGAATGTCCTCTCTTGGCACCCATGAGCGTTCTTCCGGACCGTAGCCCTCCCAGTCCACGAGATATTCTAGCTTACCACCACGGCGCCGAGAATTCAGGATTTCCTTCACCCTGTAGATGGTTCCGTCTTCCACGATGAGAGGAGAGGGGTTCCTCCGCTTGGCCAGGCCCTGGGAGAGAGGAGGAGAGAAGGGTTTTAGGAGTGATACGTGGAAGGTTGGGTGAATTTTGTATTGTGGTGGCAGTTGTAATTTGTAAGTGACTGGGTTGATTTGCTCCAGGATGGTGAAGGGGCCAACGAATCTGGGACTGAGTTTCCGGCTAGGCAGGCGCAGTCTGATGTCCCTGGTGGAGAGCCAGACCTTTTGTCCCGGTTGGTAAGAGGATTGGCGGTTCTTCGGACGTCCGCAGCCATTCGTTGTCTGCGCACTGCCTGCTGGAGTTGGTGGTGTGCTGCGTCCCAGACCCTCTCGCTCTCTCGGAACCAGTAGTCGATGGTGGGTACCTCAGATGGTTCTCCTGACCAGGGAAACAGGGAGGCTGGAAGCAGTGCGCACTGGAAGGGCGTGAGTCCAGTGGAGCCTTGACGCAAGGAATTTTGGGCGTACTCGGCCCAGCCCAGGAACTGGTTCCAAGAGTTCTGGCGGCCATGGCAGAAGGTTCGTAACGCCCTATTTCCTGTATCTTACGTTCGGTTTGCCCGTTGGATTGCGGATGGTACCCAGATGAGAGGCTGACGGTCACACCTAGGAGAGAGAAGAATGCCTTCCATACTCGGAGATGAACTGTGGTCCTCTGTCGGATACTATATCTTCTGGAATGCCGTAATACCGGAAAATCTGATTAAATAACATCTCTGCTGTCTGTAGCGCAGTGGGAAGGCCTGGGAGAGGTATGAGGTGACAGAACTTTGAGAATCGGTCGACAATGGCGAAGATGCAGGTGTTACCGTCAGAGATGGGGAGATCTGTAATGAAGTCTACTCTAGGTGTGACCAAGGACGGTGTGGTATAGGGAGTGGGAGGAGTTTGCGGTTGGAAGATGACGGGTGCTTTTGAGATGGCGCAATCCGGGCAGCCCGTCGAACCTTCTCACGTCCCTGGCCATGTTGGGCCACCAGAAGCGGTCTTGTAGCAGCGAGAGGGTGGCGTTGGCCCCTGGGTGACCAGTACCTAGGGAGGTGTGAGTAGTGTGAATGAGAGGGATTCGTTGGAGTCGTGGGACGTATTGGTGGTCAGGTGGGCAGCCCGGCGGATTGGGAGGAGGATTGGTGGAGGCGGCTGGAGGAGAGGTCCATTGGATGGGGCTGCTGATTATTTCTGTGGGTAGAATGGTTTCCGGAGATTCGGGGTCTTCTTCGGGGTTGTGTAGGCGGGATAGGGCGTCTGCTTTTACATTCTTGGGTCCTGGACGGTAGGAGATCTTGAAATTGAATCTAGTGAAGAATAAAGCCCAACGGGCTTGCCTGGGGTTCAATCTTTTGGCGTCACGAAGATACTGGAGGTTTTTGTGGTCAGTTAATACCAGGAATGGATGAGCAGCCCCCTCCAACCAGTGCCTCCACTCTTCTAGGGCAAGTTTGATGGCTAGAAGTTCCCTGTTGCCGATATCATAATTTCTTTCCGCCGGGCTGAGTTTCCGGGAAAAGTAGGCGCATGGATGGAGTTTGGGAGGCGTCCCCTGCTGCTGTGATAGGATGGCCCCGACCCCGGTGGTGGATGCATCGACTTCAACTGTGAAGGGTATGTTGGGATTAGGGTGGACCAGGGTGGTGCGTTGGTGAATGCTATTTTCAAGGTGTCAAGGCTTTCTGGGCATTGGAGTTCCATGATAGTGTTCTGGGGTTACCTTTTAGGAGATCGGTGAGGGGACTGGTGATGGTACTGTAGTTTGAGATGAACCGGCGATAAAAGTTGGAAAATCCTAGGAACCTTTGGAGTTCTTTAATGGTGTTGGGTCGGGGCCAGAGGTGATGGCTTCCACCTTCCCTTGTCCATGCGAGTGCCACCACTGCTGATGATGTATCCGAGGAAATGGACGGTAGACTGATGGAAAGTGCATTTCTCAGCTTTGAGGAAGAGATGGTACTGGCGGAGGCGCTGTAGGACCTCCATAGCGTGTTGGCGATGTTCGGCCAGGCTCCGGGAGTAAATGAGGATGTCGTCTATATACACAACCACAAAGCGATGAAGGAACTCCCGGAGCACCTCATGCATGAAGCCTTGGAAGACTGAAGGAGCATTGACCAGCCCGTACGGCATGACCCTATATTCATAATGTCCAGTAGGAGTGACAAATGCGGTCTTCCATTCATCTCCTTTTCTGATGCGAATGAGGTTGTAGGCGCTGCGGAGGTCCAATTTAGTGAAGATGGTGGCACCGCGGAGTTGTTCCAATGCTGTGGGGACAAGGGGAAGAGGATATCGGAATTTAACTGTGATCTCATTTAGTTTCCGGTAGTCGATGCATGGCGGAGGCCGCCATCTTTGGCCACGAAGAAGAAACTGGAAGCAGCAGGGAGGTTGATGGGACTATGTAACCTTGTTTCAACGCCTCCTCAATGTACTCCTCCATGGCCTTGTGCTCTGGTGGTGAAAGTGGATAGATTCTCCCGTGTGGTACTGGTTCACCCGGTAGGAGGTCGATGGCGCAGTCCCATGGCCGGTGTGGTGGTAGCTGGGCAGCTTTCTTCGGACAGAAGACGTCATTAAAGTGGGAGTAGCACGCGGGGATGTCCACGGATTGCTTCTCTATCGGGCTCTCGATGGATGTTGAGTGAACTGGAATGTGAATTGGGTCGTCGGAAACCGGTGATGGACGTCTGGGGAAACAGTGAGGGAAGCAACGGTCACCCCACTTTAAGACTTCTCCTGTCCTCCAAGATAGATGAGGGTTGTGCTGCACCAGCCACGGGCGCCCAAGGATGGCGTCCGCAGTGGAACCCTCCAGAACCAACAGATGTATTTCTTCTTGATGCAACTGACCGATTTGTAGACCAATTGGGCCAACACTCTGACGGACGCAACGTCTTGTTAGCGGTTGTCCAGTTATTGATTGGACCTCATAGGCGTTCTCCGTAGTCGAGGTCGAGAGCCCGAGCTGATGGACGAGGGATCCGGAGATGAAATTCCCCGCTGAGCCGGAGTCGAGGAGGGCGGATACTGAAAATATACAGGAGCCGGCAGTAAGTTGTACGATTGTGGATAGAGGATTCAGTTTAGGTATGTGAGGACGGATGGTACTCACCACGGCTCGCGGGGGTCGAAGTGGGCACTCCAGGATCCTGTGCCCGCTCTCACCACAATACAGGCACAACCCTTGAGTGATTCTCCTCTGTCTCTCTTTCATCGATAGACGATTTGAGTCAGTTTGCATCGGTTCTGGAGGGTCACTGGTTTCTGGCGGTTGCGGAGGAGGAAATGCAATGGCATAGGCGGTCTCATTACTGCAGGATTGAATGCGATTAGAGCATCGAATAGCCAGTTGGATAAATTTTTCCAGGCCATAAGTGTCATCATATGCAGAGAGGTGCAAGCGAAGAGAGGATTAAGCCCTTGTCGGCGGTTAGAGAGAGGGCTCGTTCCATCCGCTGGCTGCTGCGAGAGTGCGAAATTGGAGAGCATATGCATGAATGGGTGTTGTACCCTGGCGTGTCGATATAATTGCTCACCCACTGTCGAGTCTCCAGGGAGCTGCTGAACACCTCTCTGAAGTGGTGCAGGAAGTTCTGGAACGCGTTTGCGTGGCGGGTCCCGCCTGGTGCAAAATGGTCTCAGCCCAACGTGCCGGTCCAGTTAGGGAGGTGACTATGAAGGCTATCTTGGACTGATAATTCGGGAACATCTGCGGATGTAAGTCCATGGTGAGGTTACATTGTAAGAGAAAGCCATTGCATTCCTCCGCCGCACCAGAGAAGGGCGCTGGCCTGGCCATGGGACTGGCGAAGACAATCGGAGAAGAAGTGTCAGAGGTGGTGCGAGTGGGTGATGATGGTGGAGCTGATGGCACTGGTGGTTTGGGTGATTGCAGCAAGACTCTCTTGAGGGAATCTACCAGCTCCTGGAAAGGATCCGGTGCACTCATCTTGTCTGTGAAGCTGTGTAGGTCCGATCTTCTGTCACCGTATGGGTCGGACACGGGATGAGTATATAAAATAGATTTATTAGACACAATGAGTTTCAGAGGGAAAGGCAAGGAGGTAGAGATGGTCTTGAGTCCACACACACTATATCTTGTTCCAGGAACGGAGACTGGGGCTTGACAGACAGACGGATCCAGGGGAGAACGATCTAGGAGGATGAGAGGAACACAAGGAGCAGACACAGAAGGTAAGACGTTCGAGGTAGGTATAATATAAAGGATATGTTCTTTGTCTCAACAGGTAGTTGAAGAGGAGTCCAGGTCGTGTCGACGAGATCGGACGGTGAGTGTGTGTGGGGATGGTGTTTTTATCTTGAGTGCTGGTGATGAGTTGATGAGGTGCAGGTGGACGTGATCAGTATTCAGGTGAGGTGGAGCGTTGTGATTGGTGGAAGGTCGGGCCTGGCCGATCCGTGACAGCCATCTGCTGTCAGAGAGTGAATTTGCATGTTCTTTCAGTCCATTTGCTGTTTTTCATTTGTGCAAGTGTCTTAGGTAGCATAATTTCACACATCTAAAGTCAGACCATTCTATTTTTGCCTTAGATCTTGAAATCGTGTTTTTTGTAGTTAAGGTTAAAATACATATTTTGCCTGTAATTTAACTAAGGTATTTTTTTCCATATCACGATATATCGATATCATCTGGACAGTGGAAAATATTGTGATATGAATTTTAGCTCATATCGCCCACCCCTCAGTCTGACAGCTCTAATTTAAAGTAATTCTAATTTAACACCCAATAAATATGCAACCCCAAAAAGTGTAATGCAATCAATTAAACTGATTAAACATATTACAGTCAAACACCATAGAGAGACCAAAATGTTCAATGAAGACCAGAAGATAAATTTGAAGTTCAATAAGTTGACAGAGTCAGTTACCTCTCAGATACTAAACACAGACATTGCTTGTAACAAATACCAGAACAGAATGGTTTTAGAAATATGATCACTTATTCATTATTAAATAAAAGAGGAGAGGATTTGAATTCCACCCCTTCAGTAGTAATAAACATTAGACCAGTTTTGAGTTGTTTTTAACCTTGAACGATCTATTCTAAAGGCTTTTTTAGGAAGGTCTAAACTGAAGTTTTGCAAAGCATTTGACATGGCAACAGCAAAAAAATTTTTTTGATGGGTATTATTCTTCACAGAAAGTGTTTAAAACAATTATCTAAACACAGTCTTACCTCTGTTTCTCCGAGAGACTCATCTCAGAAAGAGAGTTCTTTCCTCGCTGCTCTGACATACTGCAGCTCAACAGACTGGTTTGTGAAAACAATCAGCTGTTCAGCATGACCTGGAAATGACAATATGTTACTGAAATGAATAACGTGGCAATTTAGATGGATGAATGTTGAGATAACAAATAAAAAAAATGTGTGGGCTACAAACAAATATTGTGACCTTGATGAAGTCTTGATTTCAGATTATTCAGATCACTCCACAGAACATATGGATCTAAATATACTGTACCTATATTATTATGAAAGTAATAAGCATGATGTCGTAACACTCTACAATAAGGTTTGATTTTTTTTTAACATTAGTTAGCACGAACAATGAAAAAATAAGTTGTAAAGCTTTTATTAATCTGTTAATGTTAATTTCAGCATTTACTACTATATTATTAAAACCCAAAGTTGTAGGTCTATATATGAATATTAATGAATAGACCTGTGCTAACATGAATTAACAATGAACAGTTGTATTTTTATTAGGTACCGTTAACAAAGATGAATAAACTGTAACAAATGTATTGCTCATTGTTTGTCACGAATCCTGTCCCTGCACTTCCGTTCACTCACCACATTGACTCTCACACCATACTTCACACTGGACTGCATTTCCCATCATTCATTGCACTGATTGCACACACGGCTGATTGCACTAATCACACGCACACCTGATCCTACGCACACACTGATTACATGCTATATATAAACCCTGGACTTTCTTTCCCTCACTGCCGAGTATTGTATGCGCTTATCGCTCCCCTAGCCTTAGCTACTCTACAGAGCCCCTGATAGTTTTCCTAGTCTTGCCTTGCCTTGTCTGTTTTGGATTGTGTTTTCCCCTGCCTGGACTTTTGCTTCGTTTTCAGATTACCTCTCTTGTCAAGCCCCTTTGGATACTGTTCGCTGTCTACCGACCCAGGCCCGTTTTGGATGACTCTTTGCCTTGCCTATGATATACAGTGGGTACGGAAAATATTCAGACCCCCTTAAATTTTTCACTCTTTGTTATATTGCAGCCATTTGCTAAAATCATTTAAGTTCGTTTTTTTCCCTCATTAATGTACACACAGCACCCCATATTGAGAAAAACACAGAATTGTTGACATTTTTGCAGATTTATTAAAAAAGAAAAACTGAAATATCACATGGTCCTAAGTATTCAGAACCTTTGCTGTGACACTCATATATTTAACTCAGGTGCTGTCCATTTCTTCTGATCATTCTTGAGATGGTTCTACACCTTCATTTGAGTCCAGCTGTGTTTGATTATACTGATTGGACTTGATTAGGAAAGCCACACACCTGTCTATATAAGACCTTACAGCTCACAGTGCATGTCAGAGCAAATGAGAATCATGAGGTCAAAGGAACTGCCTGAAGAGCTCAGAGACAGAATTGTGGCAAGGCACAGATCTGGCCATTGTTACAAAAAAATTTCTGCTGCACTTAAGGTTCCTAAGAGCACAGTGGGCTCCATAATCCTTAAATGGAAGACGTTTGGGATGACCAGAACCCTTCCTAGAGCTGGCCGTCCGGCCAAACTGAGCTATCGGGGGAGAAGAGCCTTGGTGAGAGAGGTAAAGAAGAACCCAAAGATCACTGTGGCTGAGCTCCAGAGATGCAGTCGGGAGATGGGAGAAAGTTGTAGAAAGTCAACCATCACTGCAGCCCTCCACCAGTCGGGGCTTTATGGCAGAGTGGCCCGACGGAAGCCTCTCCTCAGTGCAAGACACATGAAAGCCCGCATGGAGTTTGCTAAAAAACACCTGAAGGACTCCAAGATAGTGAGAAATAAGATTCTCTGGTCTGATGAGACCAAGATAGAACTTTTTGGCCTTAATTCTTAATTCGGTATGAAAACCAGGCACTGCTCATCACCTGTCCAATACAGTCCCAGCAGTGAAGCATGGTGGTGGCAGCATCATGCTGTGGGGGTGTTTTTCAGCTGCAGGGACAGGACGACTGGTTGCAATCGAGGGAAAGATGAATGCGGCCAAGTACAGGGATATCCTGGACGAAAACCTTCTCCAGAGTGCTCAGGACCTCAGACTGGGCCGAAGGTTTACCTTCCAACAAGACAATGACCCTAAGCACACAGCTAAAATAACGAAGGAGTGGCTTCACAACTCCGTGACTGTTCTTGAATGGCCCAGCCAGAGCCCTGACTTAAACCCAATTGAGCAAAAATGGCTGTCCACCAACGTTTACCATCCAACCTGACAGAACTGGAGAGGATCTGCAAGGTGGAATGGCAGAGGATCCCCAAATCCAGGTGTGAAAAACTTGTTGCATCTTTCCCAAAAAGACTCATGGCTATATTAGATCAAAAGGGTGCTTCTACTAAATACTGAGCAAAGGGTCTGAATACTTAGGACCATGTGATATTTCAGTTTTTCTTTTTTAACAAATCTGCAAAAATGTCAAAAATTCTGTGTTTTTCTGTCAATATGGGGTGCTGTGTGTACATTAATGAGGAAAAAAATGAACTTAAATGATTTTAGCAAATGGCTGCAATATAACAAAGAGTGAAAAATTTAAGGGGGTCTGAATACTTCCCTACCCACTGTACCTGTTTGCCACTGTTCGACCCTGCCTGTTATGACCACGTCTCTTCTTAATAAAAGCTTGCAAATGGATCCGCACGCCTCACGTCTCGTCAGCCCCGTTACATTAGGTGCGTTTACATGTACACTTTTTTGTCATTCCGATTAAAATCATTCCGATTGAAAGATTCGATGAACTGTTTACATGAGACGTTATCTAATCCGATATGGTGTTTACATGTGCCTGTGCTTTCGATTTTAGGATATGCTAATAGCCTACAGTGACAACAAAAACAAGTCACCAGAGGAAAAAACGCCCATATTTACGTTAATATTTTTAATATCTGTTTGCACTTGCTTAGAATAAACGGTTAATATTTGAATCCCTTGCGTTCATTCGAGCGCTCAGTCCTATGGCCAGAACGCGATCACAGAAATCATATGTCCCTCTGTAATGCAGCTGAGATTAATTGTATTCTGATACTACAAAGTTGTACTGTACTTAAATGGAACAAATACACGATTTCTTACCAAGAGTTGCTGAACAAAGGAGCATTGCTTTATCACAATCGTGTTTCGTACAACATTCATGGCGTGAGCACGTATAAATTCAAGCAGATCGGAAATTATGAATTTGTCATCTATACAAATACAAATGACAAAGGCAACTTTTGGTCAAGTTGTTTATTTTCATTGAGCTACTTTCACTATCAGCTGTGTTGTTTCTAAGCTGAAAAGCAGAAAATTGCGCTTCATTTCAGGTCTGTTTTTCACTCCGGACATGAGAGCAGTCCGTCACACAGCAAGCGTTCTCCTTTCTAATGTGTTTTTAACTGTATAATGGAAATTTTAACTTCATACCTCCACTATTACCCAGTCTCTACTGTAGTGTCGGTGTCCCCAAATCACAGAATGTACCGTTGCCGACATCATCACGTTCACGTTCTGACGTCCCGACCTCTGGACGTGATGACGTAGACGCAAAGTAATCGGTTTAAAGTGTTTACATGGCAGGATTTTAATTTTGTTCGGTTTATAGAAAGGTTTATCCCACCCCTCTCAAACCGATTACAATTTCATTCGGTTTGGGCATTTTTATTCCGATTGAGGTGTTTATATGGAGCATTTTCATTCGGATTGGACTTTTAAACCGATTACAATGCTCCATGTAAACGCACCTAGTGTTAATGTTAGCTAATGCATTTATTAGTGTTAACTAATGGACCTTATTCTGAAGTGCTACCCATTATGTTTACACAGTGATAGATAACATTGATGGTAAAACAATTACTTTGTTTTATATTGCTTATGTTTTTATGCAATAAAACCAAAATATTGAAATTTGTTTTAGATGTATTCTTTAATATTAATGTAAGTGGTTTCAAGGAACATCAGTGTGTTGGAGTTTATCTACCTGTCTGAATTCACATCAACCAGTGTTGTGTAATATTCAGTTCCTGTAAAAACTCTTCCAGTGGGTGGATTTTATATGAATATTCATTATAGTCATCTCAGGTACACAGCAGAGCGAACAATGAGTCAATAACCTATGCAAGCCAAGGCTAAAACAGTTTTTACTCATTTATGTACATGATGATGAATATATGTGGAAACATCACAAAAGCAAAACTAAGCCATATTATGACATTGGTGGTGATGACATGTAGGATTTCATATTCCAATTTAAAAAATAATACTTTGAGGATGTTAATAATGATATCTATCTATCTATCTATCTTGTTAATTTCTATAACAACATTTCAGTCAGGACCACTATGTTTGATTAAGATTATTGTAGACGTGGTGAACATTATTTTGGTGGCAGGCTTTCCTCTCAAGAGTTCCAATTTTGAGCTGTCCACAAGCAAACCTCACTGAGCCTAATGCAATTACCATTTTTTTTTTTTTTTGATATGCAACAGATATTAAATTCCATGCAGAAGTGATACAAGTCTGTAAATGAGACTAAACAAGATTAAGCAACGATTAGCTGATAGATGATTTACGAGGATAAGACGCTAAGTGCCCATGTGCCTGAATAAGGAGTTGGGGATGGAGGAGAGTAAGTGCATGTCTGTGCAACAGACCGAGGCAAGTGTGAGAACAGATGAACTTACATATCTTATTTAATTGTAGTGGGAGGAGTTACTGAGCATCAGCTGATGCTGGCTGTCACATCATGGTCTGCCTGAACTATGTTTGAGCTCCATTCGTCACTAAAACTACATTACTGACAAAAATGTTTGTTGACGAAGGCTTTTTTTAATTTTTATTTTGTCAATGAAAATATTAATCTTGACAATAACTACACAATTTTAAGTTAACCCTTAAAAGCAAACCTCGGGTCTTTAGCGACCCGGGAGATCATTCTCTACTCTCTCCCTCCTTCAAATATATATATATATCAGTGGCGGCTGCTGGTCTTTCAAAGAGGGGAAGCTCATTTTCAGCCTACATCATAAAAATTGTCCATTTATTTATATGTAAATTCTGCCCTACGTTCCTTTTCAAGAAAATGCTCTGTGACCCTGTCGTACCAACTAGGCGTCTTTTCCAGTGATGCTAGCCTAGCCTACTGTATGAATGAATGAATGAACAAACAATCTAAAAAAAAAAAAGATATTAAACTCAACGGAGGAAATGTGGGAATTAGGTTAAACTGAAACAAGGAATGTGGTGTATAATAGGGTTGTCACCATACCATAAAAATGTCTTACGATACTATACCAGCTTAATTTATAATTCAATTCTACAAAATGAATAAAAATTTAATAAATAAATAGATGTAAGTGAAAACAGACGATATTATTCTCTGAATACGTAATTAATGTGAATGAATGACTGGCTATTGTTATCCATGAAATAATCTAAACAAAACTCATCTTAGCACTGCACAGAAGCTGCATGAAGTGACATTTAGATGTGGCATTTATTCATTTAGACTGTATTTATAATTGCATAAATAATGTTATGAGATTAATGTTTTAAATACTAAATTCTGAATATAGAAATATGTTGGAAAATAATGTAATATGCCTACTTTTAGACGGGAAACTTAAAAACGGCCAGCAGGTGGCAGAAGTTCGTGACTGAATCACTGAGTCATTCAAACAATTCTTTCAAAACGGCTGAATCCTTCAGGAGCGAATCAAATCACTGTTTTCATGAATGGCTCAGTGAATCAGTGATTCGCCCAAATCAACGCGGATTTGGATCGAACACAAACGAAACAAAAACAGCACTCTTGACTCTTGCTCGTATCGTATTGCCTAAGTGTCAGGAGCATTTTTGCTCGCATATCTTGAAATTTCCGAGTTAGCAGCATGTATATTAAAACATAACATTATAAATGAATAAAAAAAATATATACCCTTGTCAAAAAATCCTATAGGATTCCAATAGGACAATTGTATAGGATTTTAATTGGAATTTCTATCGTATTTTGGAACAGTTCCTATAGGATTTTAATGGGATTTTAATCCTATAGGATTTTTTTAAATATTCTAAAGGTGCACTTTTCCACTGTTTTTGTAGTACTTACACTGTACTTGCAGTTTGCTTAAATTCACCCTGATGTAGAATGTAATGTAAAAATTCTAAGGCACTGATAATTGATTGATGACACACACACACACACACACATACAGTATTGCATCCTCCAATGCAAATATCCACTAGACCAGTTCTAGACTCGAAAAGAATTGGGGAGGAAGATATGAAGCTTATACCAGGAGACCAGAAGTTGAATATAAAAAATAACACTATACTGTAACAACAACAACAACAATAACAATAATAATAGCAAATACAATCACATCACAACACAGAGCAATAAAACATCAAACAGTAAGTAGAATTTGATATCAGAAATCAGCTTAATTTCCCTTTGAGGTGTATAATACTGTTCATTTCATGCGATAAATGTAATAAAGTTCAGTTTGTATTTAATGTAAAAAGAGAGAGAGAGAAAAAAACACATCCAATTCAGTTAAGGGAAAACCGGGGAAAAGTATGAAAAATACTGTATCCAATATATTTCAAAGCAATCACTAATGCTCTGTTAATTGACCATATGCACAATTACTTCCTGGTTTTAGATAAGCCAGCTCAGTCATTTCCAATCAATTGTACTGTGCTGTAAGAGGCGCACCCTTTGCTTAGTTTCTGTACAAAATCCATTCACAATTTGAAAAAAAATTTTGTTTATCCAAGAGGACCAAACGTCCACGTATGCCATTTCAGGAATGACAAACGCGGGCGTTAAATATTACGTGGGTAAATCTGCTAAATTGTTCAGGGACTCATTGCTATGATTGACATTGATAATGGAAGACAAGCCAATGTCAACATATCGCTGTGCATTAAGTGATTCAGACTAAATTTAGAGTAGCAAAACTACAATACTAACAAATCTGTGTTGACTGAATATATTTAGCAGCCTTTACAGTTAAATATAAAACTTAAAATGTAGTTACTAAATTAAAACAAAAATATTTCAAAATATTTAATGCATTATTTAATTGTTATACCATTAATTATGAACTTATTTCATTTGTAGTTAACTAGTTTAAACAGTTCTCCCTTATATGCTGTTGGTGTCGGGGCATATTTATTTATTTATAAAATGACATGAGACTTTGTGATTCCTGCACTTGCTATACTTTATACTTCAGTACAATAAAAGCACACAAATTTGGAGTTAAAATGGCAGCTGAGCTAATGAGTGATCCTCTGCTGCCATCTACTAGTTATAATGGTAATTTAATAACATTTTCATCTTAAAAGTCTTTGTTTTTCGCTAGGAGACACATTTCTTTCATGTCATCTTCATGAATGAAAAGTATATCTATAAAGTGAATTTTACTGCACAGCCATAGAGTTGAGAAGGCAAATATTATAAGTGTTTAAAATGTGTTCATGACTATGAAGGTAAGTTATTATCAATAATACTATTATGATGTCATTTGAGAGATAGCATCTCTAGCTACCTAGAGTTAAAGGCATCATCTATCATTGTTGTTATGCTATCATTATTTACCATGTTGCAATTATTATAATTTTTTTCTCGATTTCTGACAAGCAGGAGGCATGAGAGGTTTATAAGGGTCTCAAGAGTCTCTACCGGTCACAAATCTGGTCTGTGAACTTCCATTCACTCACCACCAGAGGTCACTCACTCACCACAGTATTCATTGCACTGATCACATTACTGTTGCACTTCACCATCTACTACATTTCCCATCATCCATCCATTAGACACGCTTTATAAGCCTTGGACTTTCTCTGCCTCACTGCTGAGTATTGTATGCATTATCGCTGCCCTACAGAGCCCTGTTAGTTTCCCTAGTCTTGCCTTTTTTCGGATTGTGTTTTCCCCTGCCTGGACTCTTGCTTACCTTTTGGATTACCTCTCGTTTAGCCCCTTTTGATACTGTTCACTGTCGTCTGACCCACGCCCGTTTTAGATTACTCTTTGTCTCGCCTATGATATACCTGTCTGCCATTGTTCGACCCTGCCTGTTATGACCATGTCTCTTGTCAAATAAAGCTTGCATATTGATCCGCACGTCTCACGTCTCGTCAGCCCCGTAACAGAGTACTCGGCCGCACAAGGATCCAGTGGCTTTTCATGTGGATATTGGCCAGGTATGGACACTGCAAGACTGTTATTAACCCTCGAGCAGGGCTTGCAATCGCTCGAGGATTATGTACAGGAGTACTTAGAGCTCGCATATTTTTCTGATCTGCCGGACTGTGTGCTCATAGATTTCTTTTGTGTACCGAGCGTACTGAGACCCAGCTGAAGAGGTGTTCTCGGTCCGCTTCCAAACGAACTCTGGTACGGTTTGTTTAAGGTGTGAATATGGACCGGCCTTGATCCGATCCAATTGCAGAAAGCACGTTCAGAAAACACACAGCTCGCGCATATAGTGCTGTTGTTTGCATTTCAATCGCTTAAATCACTCGTTTTCAAACCGGAATGCTTAAAAACGCATGCAAATTATGAGTTTTCGTGACCATAGAGCAACGTGACATGAGCGCACTAAATAGGCTAAAGCTTGCCGCATATTTGTTAAATGTTCTGAAGCGCACTTCAGCTTCCACTCGCAATTCTATTTGAAAAAAACATTCTATTTGGTCCGGACCAAAGCAAGTGAACTATCGGACTTTCCTGGTGTGAATACACCCTCCGCTTCCCTAGGTCCCAGTCTCTGCTGTGGGTTCCTGATCCGTCATGGTATGCTCCTGCTCTATCTGCTCTGCCGTGGTGGTCTTCAGGTCCGTCTGCTCCGCTCTGGTGGTCTTCTGCTCCACCTGTTCCGTCTGCTTCGCCGTGGTGGTCTGCTGTCTGGCTCTGGTGGTCTTCTGCTCCGCCCGGGTGGGCTCCAGTCCCGTCTGCTCCGCCCTGGTGGGCTCCGGTCTCGTCTAATCCGCCCGGGTGGGCTCCAGTCCCGTCTGCTCCACCCTGGTGGGCACCAGGTCCGTCGGCTCCTTCCTGGGGGACTCCAGTCCCGCCGGCTCCGCCCAGGTTTCCTGCTCTGCCGGCTCTACCTTGGTCCCAGACCACTCCGCTTCCACATGGACCTGGCCCTCCATCCCTCCCCCTGTTCCGCCTCCGCTTCGCCTCCCTCCTGGATTATAGACTGTGTGGAGCGTCTGGAAGCTGCTCTTTGGGGGGGGCTCTGTCACGAATCTGGTCTGTGAACTTCCATTCACTCACCACCAGAGGTCACTCACTCACCACAGTATTCATTGCACTGATCACATTACTGTTGCACTTCACCATCTACTACATTTCCCATCATCCATCGCACAGATCACACAGCTGTCACAGATTACATATTGCACTGATTACAGCTGAAACCCATTAGACACGCTTTATAAGCCTTGGACTTTCTCTGCCTCACTGCCGAGTATTGTATGCATTATCGCTGCCCTACAGAGCCCTGTTAGTTTCCCTAGTCTTGCCTTTTTTCGGATTGTGTTTTCCCCTGCCTGGACTCTTGCTTACGTTTTGGATTACATCTCTTGTTTAGCCCCTTTTGATACTGTTCGCTGTCGTCTGACCCACGCCTGTTTTAGATTACTCTTTGTCTCGTCTATGATATACCTGTCTGCCATTGTTCGACCCTGCCTGTTATGACCACGTCTCTTGTCAAATAAAGCTTGCAGATGGACCCGCACGTCTCACGTCTCGTCAGCCCGTAACAGAGTACTCGGCCGCACAAGGATCCAGTGGCTTTTCATGTGGATATTGGCCAGGTATGGACACTGCAAGACTGTTATTAACCCTCGAGCAGGGCTTGCAATCGCCGAGGATTATGTACAGGAGTACTTAGAGCTCGCATATTTTTCTGATCTGCCGGACTGTGTGCTCATAGATTTCTTTTGTGTACCGAGCGTACTGAGACCCAGCTGAAGAGGTGTTCTCGGTCCGCTTCCAAACGAACTCTGGTACGGTTTGTTTAAGGTGTGAATATGGACCGGCCTTGATCCGATCCAATTGCAGAAAGCACGTTCAGAAAACACACAGCTCGCGCATATAGTGCTGTTGTTTGCATTTCAATCGCTTAAATCACTCGTTTTCAAACCGGAATGCTTAAAAACGCATGCAAATTATGAGTTTTCGTGACCATAGAGCAACGTGACATGAGCGCACTAAATAGGCTAAAGCTTGCCGCATATTTGTTAAATGTTCTGAAGCGCACTTCAGCTTCCACTCGCAATTCTATTTGAAAAAAAACATTCTATTTGGTCCGGACCAAAGCAAGTGAACTATCGGACTTTCCTGGTGTGAATACACCCTCCGTTTCCCCTAGGTCCCAGTCTCTGCTGTGGGTTCCTGATCCGTCATGGTATGCTCCTGCTCTATCTGCTCTGCCGTGGTGGTCTTCAGGTCCGTCTGCTCCGCTCTGGTGGTCTTCTGCTCCACCTGTTCCGTCTGCTTCGCCGTGGTGGTCTGCTGTCTGGCTCTGGTGGTCTTCTGCTCCGCCCGGGTGGGCTCCAGTCCCGTCTGCTCCGCCCTGGTGGGCTCCGGTCTCGTCTAATCCGCCCGGGTGGGCTCCAGTCCCGTCTGCTCCACCCTGGTGGGCACCAGGTCCGTCGGCTCCTTCCTGGGGGACTCCAGTCCCGCCGGCTCCGCCCAGGTTTCCTGCTCTGCCGGCTCTACCTTGGTCCCAGACCACTCCGCTTCCACATGGACCTGGCCTCCATCCCTCCCCTGTTCCGCCTCCGCTTCGCCTCCCTCCTGGATTATAGACTGTGTGGAGCGTCTGGAAGCTGCTCTTTGGGGGGGGCTCTGTCACGAATCTGGTCTGTGAACTTCCATTCACTCACCACCAGAGGTCACTCACTCACCACAGTATTCATTGCACTGATCACATTACTGTTGCACTTCACCATCTACTACATTTCCCATCATCCATCGCACAGATCACACAGCTGTCACAGATTACATATTGCACTGATTACAGCTGAAACCCATTAGACACGCTTTATAAGCCTTGGACTTTCTCTGCCTCACTGCCGAGTATTGTATGCATTATCGCTGCCCTACAGAGCCCTGTTAGTTTCCCTAGTCTTGCCTTTTTTCGGATTGTGTTTTCCCCTGCCTGGACTCTTGCTTACGTTTTGGATTACATCTCTTGTTTAGCCCCTTTTGATACTGTTCGCTGTCGTCTGACCCACGCCTGTTTTAGATTACTCTTTGTCTCGTCTATGATATACCTGTCTGCCATTGTTCGACCCTGCCTGTTATGACCACGTCTCTTGTCAAATAAAGCTTGCAGATGGACCCGCACGTCTCACGTCTCGTCAGCCCCGTAACACTACCTATATAAACCACAACATTAAATCAGCTTTACTGGAAGTTTACGAGCTGGCTTGTTATAAAATATGTATAAAGGATCATTTTAAATGCAATAATCTATCTTGTCTTTTTTAATTTATTTTATATACCACATGGGTTGTTTTTTTTGAGTATATTATTTCTGGGTTTTATTATTTATTTTTTCGACATATGTTGTAACTAATTACAACATAAATTAATTACTGTAATCAAAGTTTTTCTTTTAGTTTTATAAGTCGGTTTTTGTTTCGTTTTTTCATTGTTTAGGTGGAGGCTCTAAATAAGCCCTTTGGGTTTTCTGCCTCTCCATGCACAGTATATGGATTGTGTATATACATATATACAGACAGGTCCATAAATATTGGGACATCGACACAATTATAACATTTTTGGCTCTATACACCACCACAATGGATTTCAAATGAAACAAACAAGATGTGCTTTAACTGCAGACTGTCAGCTTTAATTTGAGGGTATTTACATCCAAATCAAGTGAACGGTGTAGGAATTACAACAGTTTGCATATGTGCCTCCCACTTGTTAAGGGACCAAAAGTAATGGGACAATTGGCTTCTCAGCTGTTCCATGGCCAGGTGTGTGTTATTCCCTCATTATCCCAATTACAATGAGCAGATAAAAGGTCCAGAGTTCATTTCAAGTGTACTATTTGCATTTGGAATCTGTTGCTGTCAACTGTCAAGATGAGATCCAAAGAGCTGTCACTATCAGTGAAGCAAGCCATCATTAGGCTGAAAAAACAAAACAAACCCATTAGAGAGATAGCAAAAACATTAGGCGTGGACAAAACAACTGTTTGGAACGTTCTTAAAAAGGAACTTTTCAACTCAAGGAGCTCAGCAACACCAAAAGACCCGGAAGACCACGGAAAACAACTGTGGTGGATGACCGAAGAATTCTTTCCCTGGTGAAGAAAACACCATTCACAACAGTTGGCCAGATCAAGAACACTCTCCAGGAGGTAGGTGTATGTGTGTCAAAGTCAACAATCAAGAGAAGACTTCACCAGAGTGAATACAGAGGGTTCACCACAAGATGTAAACCATTGGTGAGCCTCAAAAACAGGAAGGCCAGATTAGAGTTTGCCAAACGACATCTAAAAAAGCCTTCACAGTTCTGGAACAACATCCTATGGACAGATGAGACCAAGATCAACTTGTACCAGAGTCATGGGAAGAGAAGAGTATGGAGAAGGAAAGGAACTGCTCATGATCCTAAGCATACCACCTCATCAGTGAAGCATGGTGGTGGTGGTAGTGTCGTGGCGTGGGCATGTATGGCTGCCAGTGGAACTGGTTCTCTTGTATTTATTGATGATGTGACTGCTGACAAAAGCAGCAGGATAAATTATGAAGTGTTTCGGGCAATATTATCTGCTCATATTCAGCCAAATGCTTCAGAACTCATTGGACGGCGCTTCACAGTGCAGATGGACAATGACCCAAAGCATACTGCAAAAGCAACCAAAGAGTTTTTGAAGGGAAAGAAGTGGACTGTTATGCAATGGCCAAGTCAATCACCTGACCTAAATCCAATTGAGCATGCATTTCACTTGCTGAAGACAAAACTGAAGGGAAAATGCCCCAAGAACAAGCAGGAACTAAAGACGGTTGCAGTAGAGGCCTGGCAGAGCATCACCAGGGATGAAACCCAGCGTCTGGTGATGTCTATGCGTTCCAGACTTCAGGCTGTAATTGACTGCAAAGTATTTGCAACCAAGTATTAAAAAGTGAAAGTTTGATTTATGATTTATTATTCTGTCCCATTACTTTTGGTCCCTTAACAAGTGGGAGGCACATATGCAAACTGTTGTAATTCCTACACCGTTCACCTGATTTGGATGTAAATACCCTCAAATTAAAGCTGACAGTCTGCAGTTAAAGCACATCTTGTTCGTTTCATTTGAGATCCATTGTGGTGGTGTATAGAGCCAAAAATGTTAGAATTGTGTTGATGTCCCAATATTCATGGACCTGACTGTATATATACATACATACATACATACATACATATGTATCTATTTTACTCTTGTGCAAGAATAAACTAAACTAAAACTATGCGGAAGTTCAAAAGAGGCTCTGTGCATATGGCCAATTGGTTACCAGGCAACGCAGCAGGTCCTCTAGCTGACACCGGCTTGTCATGCACCTCTTCCCCATGTACACAGCACACATATCACGGGAGAATCGTTGTCCAATGTCAAACTTTTTAACTGGAACATAAAACCTGACCTATACAACAGGCCATAAGAACATCTTATTAATCCATCAATGCAAATAATTAAAATAGCGCTATAAAAAAACGTAAAGCACAACGTTATTCAAAACAGCTCAAAATGGTGGCATAACAGACATATTGTACTCACTACTCCAGTGTTTTATATAATGACATTTTATTATAAACAGCATACAATAATATTTAATTAATATCAGTTGTTAAACAATATCTTTTGCTATGTAAGGGCGGACTCCTTTGCTAATCACATTCAATAAAACCAGCTCAACAACAGATATTGTTAACCCAAAACTGTTCGTTTAGGATGCAGATCATATAAGTATTACTATTTCTTCCTTTTTAGCATCTTTAAATACATTTTAACAAGTTAAACAACGTTAATCCCTCGATTTCTCAGCTTCTTCTCCTCTTTGACCGTTACTGTTCAAAGTATGCGCGCTACAGTTGCAGGCGCACTACACTCGGATTTCTTAAAGGGGAAGCGTCAGGACAATACCATATATAGATGTTTGTGTTTCTATGAATTCCTACTAACCTGTAATGCATTTTAACTTATTCAGACATTATGAAATGTCATACTTATTATCTTTGCCTTACTGTAATATTATGAATTTCAGTTATATTTGTGTGTATTCAGATAGGCTGCATTTTTATTGAGGGTTACAAGTACACACACACAGTGTTACTTTTAAAAAGTAATTAATTAACAGAATCAAATACAGTGCCTTGAGAATGTATTAATACCCCTTTTTTTATGTTGCTGCCTTATGTTAAACTGCTTTAAATTACTTTTTTCCCCCACATCAATATACACTGTGTGCAGAATTATTAGGCAAGTTGATATTCTGGTCATATTTTTTTGCCAAGAAAATTTTATCAATTCCAAACCACATCAATCTTAATAACTACTATTGATTTTGTATTTAATCATTTCTAAGTTATATATAATTGTCCATGAAGGCTGAAAGTCAAAAACTCCTTATTTCAGGTGTCCAGAATTATTAGGCAGGTTTTCTTTTACAGATAAAATGAGCCAAAAAAGAGATTACAAACATTACAGGTCAAAGCCATCTGATGTTCCATTTATCTAAACAAACAGGCCTAAACAAATAACATATATGGATATTTGTCTGATTTGTACATATAAATATATCCTAGTGTGCCTAACTGAATCACTACATTGTACAAACATTACAGGTCAAAGCCATCTGATGTTCCATTTATCTAAACAAACAGGCCTAAACAAATAACATATATGGCTCTTAAAAATTCAGTGTTGTCATATTTTGAATACCTCAACTGAATTGAGGTCATTTTTTATTATTATTATTATTATTACTGACTGTGTAGGCTACTTGTCATTTTTTGTAAATTCAATTCAGTTTGAAATCAACACAGTTTGTATATTAACACCAGAAGCGGTGAGGCATGATGTCAGACAAGCAGATGAAGAGATGCAAAAGCCTCTAAGTGCCATCTGAAATTTTCATCTAAAATTAGCATTTTTATCAGGCTGCTATGTTCAGTAATTACTCTAATGGTAATGTATAGGTCATTTTCTATGCAATTAAAGTGAAATAACTGAATATAAATATAGGGGCCTGATAAAAATGCTCATTTTAGAAGAAAATTTCAGACAGCGTTTAGAGGCTTTTGCATCTGAACTCTTCAGATATTCTTAATTCTTATCCAACGTGAATCTGCTATGATGAGCAAGAGGTGGAGAAGAGGTGCACATGGGCATCGCTAGGCCATTTTTAGGGGGGTTTCTGCTCAGCCCCCCTAAAAATCTTGCGATTCTTTCCCTTTAAATTTCAAATGAAAACTGCAGCAGACTTCGGCTCCTCCACATCTTTCTGCGCGTTCTTCAATCCACAGACTGCGATGACGCAGAGGAGAGGACAAGGTGTGTGTTTATCGATAGATTGTTATAATATCTACATCTATGCAGTTCTTTGTCATAAATACAGTTTACAAAAAGTCATGGGAGAGCAATCGGTTTCCAATCTACTGTAAAGTTTTCGCTGCATTCACCACTCATCACACCACAGCTGTTTCCTTCAGCGAAAGCCCTTAACACATATGAACGCATACTTTATAAAACGATCACATTATTGCTATTTTCATTTGAAAATGTAGCTTTCAATATAGAACATATTACAGTGCATGTGGCGTTAACTACCATACAGTTATGCATAGAAATGATTAAAGACAGTGACAGACAGCACTCAGTCAGTGCACTCATTTTAATTGCATACCAGATTGATTGACAGAGATTGAAACATTGTGTGTGTGTGTGTGTGTTTTGTATTAATTAAAAAAAAAAAAAAATTATTGTTTGAATTGAATTTATGTAGAACGGTTCTACAGTTCTTTGTACAAATTTTCAGTCAATTTTTTTGTAAATTTTTTTTTATTTTTTATTATTATACCCTCATTGGGGGCTGAGCCCCCCTAAAATGAAAATCCTAGAATCGTCCCTGGTCAAGGTAACGTTAGTTGTAAAAATGTAGCCTATATATTCATTTTACAATTATCATTAATAATATTTTCACATTTAAGCAGTGTTGTCTCACAGATTTGTCTGAGTGAAAGCGCGCGACACTGACACATACTGAACTCTCTCTCTCATCGTGTGTGGTAGAGCGAGCGAGAGACAGAAGACTCGCACAAGCCAATGTAGCCTATCCTTATGAGATAATAATAGTAAAACTAATAATATTTCTGCTTTTTAATAACAAATAATTACAATAAAAGTAAAACATGTATGCATGTGTGTATACACCAGGGAACAAATAAAAGTCATATTCAAGAAAAAATATAATTATTTTCAATAATGAAAATATTTATTCTTTTTTTTCTTTCTTTTTTCAGATTGTCATCCGATTGTTGTAAGTGATCAGTCAAGCAGTCATCCTGCGTCTTGGATTTTCCATGTTCAGTTTGTACAAATATTATCTGATATTGAGTGATGCATTTTCTTTTTCTCCCCTTTGTTTCTGTGTCAGTAGCTGCTGCACCCCAAAGCCTCCACACCACAGCTCAGCACAGAACTTTGAACTAGTCTTTGGCTTTGTAAGTATATATATTTTTAAGCTGACTATCAAACATTTTCTCAATTGTTTTATTTAGGTTCATTAAATATATGTCATGCAGCAGTTATTTATTTATTTAACACTCTAGCATTATCTGATCTGTTTTAAAAGTTATGTATTTTGTAGTTTGTTAGTGAATTTTAATTATTTAACTACACAACATATTATGTGAATAGTGTAATAATGTTCCTGCTACATTTCTTCTAATATTTTTGTGATTACTTTTTCTTCCTACCTGGTCTTTATGCTAAGTTAGGAAAACCAGCTTCATGTTTAAATAGGCAAACTTGTGCCACATATACCAGACTGACACACACACACACACACACACACACATATATATACCAGGACAGCCAAGCACAAGAACAGTTTCTTCCCCCAGGCAATCTACAGAACAGTTAAATGCTTTTTTATTCTCACCTTATTTTTATTGTCTGTGTGTCGTTGTTGTCTCTGTGAGCTGGAAGCTTTTGACACTAAAAGAAATTCCTTGTATGTGCAAGCATACTTGGCAATAAAAACTCTTTCTGATTCTGATTCTGATATATATTTTTTTATAAACATATTTATTTATTTTGTGTGCTGGATGGAGAAACTGAGAAGTTTATAAACAGAAGGCATGGAAGAAGAGAGCAGGTCCTACAACAAAGAAATTCTTCTTAAGGTATATGCTCCAAATTTACCATTTACCATTGAGTTCACTGAGATCTGACTAACTATGTATCTATATGTGTCCCCTCTTTATCTCTCTTTCCTTTTTTCTGTCCTCTTTTAGGATAAACTTGTGGGAGTTCTTAGAGGTTCTAAAGTGTTTTTTTATGCATATGTTGATATCAAATTTTCAATAATAAATTCAAATAAATTCTCATACTTTTTACATATCCATGTAGGCTATATATATATATATAAAATATTGTTTTGGTAAATTTTGTTGTTGTTATTAATTAAATTAATATTGGTTTGTATTTCATATACATTTCCATTTGGTATCCAGACTCGGGCCAGTACCGGCTAATTGTATAATCTATGCTGGCGTGATTGTGGCCCGATGCCGGCAATGTCGGCTCAGTTTCGGCAACCGGACTTGGACCAGCGTACTCGGGCCGATTCTGGCGCGTCATTCACTCCCATAACTCACAAGAGTCTGGCAACCGCATTTTGGCTACCTGGGATACCACCAGTATCCCATGCTGGTCACCAGCATACCACCAGCATCCCGTGCTGTTCACCAGCATCCCACCAGCATCCCATGCTGGTCACCAGCATACCACCAGCATCCCGTGCTGTTCACCAGCATCCCACCAGCATCCCATGCTGGTCACCAGCATACCACCAGCATCCCGTGCTGGTCACCAGCATACCACCAGCATCCCATGCTGGTCACCAGCATCCCACCAGCATGCCATGCTGGTCACCAGCATCCCACCAGCAGCATCCCACCAGCATCCCATGCTGGTCACCAGCATACCACCAGCATCCCATGCTGGTCACCAGCATCCCACCAGCATCCCGTGCTGGTCACCAGCATCCCACCAGCATCCCGTGCTGGTCACCAGCATACCACCAGCATTCCAGCACCAAAACACAACATATGCTGGTCTTGCTGGTATGACCAGCTATGCTGGTCTATGCTGGTTTTTCCAGCAGGGCTACCCACTGCCGCGACTGTTGAACTAAGGCGCTAGCGATCCGTCACTCCACATTAAACAGTGCCAAAACGACATTTATTGTTTGAATACTGCAATACAATGGACAGAATTTAAAAGTACCAAAGCACAATACTTATTGCGATATATTGGATGGGAGGTGCTCTTCAACCTTCCTTCCATTAACTGAAAACAGACTAGACTAATCGATTCTTGGGATTTAAAAATTGATATAGTTCCGTAAAAATGAGAATCGATTAATATCGAGATATCAATATTTTTTTACCCAGCCCTATTAAATATAGTATTATTTATTATGCCAAAAATAATTTAAATGTTTCAAAAGTTTACTTGCATTTGATAATATGATGTCACACTTCCCACAAGCTGTTAAATGTAACATTCATACACATGATACGATATTATTGATATTATTCAACTGTCTTTCATTTTATAAATAAAAATGCAATTACAATTCCCAACCGCTAGATGGCAATTGTAGCCCTACTGAGACATGAGGCAACGCGAGACGAAAGTTAGTAGAGATCCCTGTTGCGTTTTGAATGTTCTTTTTGCATGAGGGAGCACTAAGTAATCTTTTTTTTTTTTTTTTAATATCTTATCATTTTTATATTTTTATTATCTTAAGTTGTTACAAATTCAATATTTTTTTATCATAATATTTATATTTAGTTGTATTGTCATTAATTCTTTAGTATTTTTTTTATCATTTTTTATTGTCTTAAGTTGTTAAAAATATTACTTAATAAAAGCTGTATATTTAATTTGTTTGGATGGATTGTCATTTTGTTGTCTATTAGATGTGTATATGTATAGTCATTCAATAGCTGTCTATTTGATGACTAGTCTATTCTTGGGCTATGGTTAGATGTCTATTAAATATTCACTGACAGCCCAAATTCAGTCTTGTTTTAGCCTAGACCCATATTCACTGTCTATTAGATGTATACATGTAGTCGTTCAATAGTGATCTAACTGATGACTAGTCTATTCTTGGGCTACGATTAGACGTCTATTAAATTTTCACTGACATCCCAAATTTTGCCTTGTTTTAGCCTAGACGTCTGGGCTGTGTTTGAACAGCTAATAGACATCTTTTAAACGCAAAATTGCTTGCTGGGTTGAGTCAAATTTTATCACATTAAAAAAGAAGTGGAGAAATTGGCTAACACATTACTGTAATGTAAAACACATGAAATACCATTTGGTAGATGGTGTTTTTTTCTCACTGAATTCCGGTGGGTTTTCTTTTGAACAGTCACTCTTCACAGACACAGAGCTGGACACGTGTGAGCCTGATCGTAAACTACCCAGACAGCAACATAGTTTTGGCCCAGATCCAGCCCACATCTGGCCCGTGTGAAATCCTTGTGGGCCAGATGTGGGTCTACACTGCTTGCTGTCTGGGTAATGACACAAAGAGCAAAACACTTTACTACAGTGACTCTCATTTGAAGACATTTGGTGTTGCAAATTAAATTGTGGCCAAATCTAAAGACAGTAACAAGGCTAGTAACATGCTGGTTTCTCGCCCTGCAATATTTGTCCACTTAATTGTAAGTCACAGATGAGACTCATGAACTGCATTCTCCCAGCAGCTCACCCTGTTGTCAGTTTTGC
This sequence comes from Onychostoma macrolepis, assembly GCF_012432095.1. Lineage (NCBI taxonomy): Eukaryota > Metazoa > Chordata > Actinopteri > Cypriniformes > Cyprinidae > Onychostoma > Onychostoma macrolepis. Next base: position 12,126,305 of record NC_081176.1, on the reverse strand, counting down.
TCTTTTGCAAAACACTTTGGCACCTTGCTCAAATCTTTCCATGTTTTTTCTGCCACAATATCAACGGCCCCTTCTGTCATCTGTGCAAGTAGAACAAGGCAAAAGGGCGCACCAACTATTTCCTGCATTCCGAAGTTTCCCACCTACATCATTCCTGAGTGATTATTTTTGTCTTTGAATTCATCTATGAACTCACACAAACTACACTAAGTTTTAAGGTTTTTCCTTTCTCTCCAACATCACATACTTCAGTCTCACATGCTTTATAGAGTTTAACACACAATATGTCTTGATTGGAGACTTCATCCTAATAACTTAACCACAAAACCTGAAAGAGTCCAGATGTGTTTTGGAAAGAATCAACTAAAATACTAAAAACATTGTGACTAGTTTTATCAGTAGCCTAATACTGAATGTACTTGTGAATGAGTGTCTGAGAAAGGCTGACAAAAAATACTTCTCAAAACATCTACAGCCATAGAAAATCAGTGCAGTATATTATTAACTGTGATTGTGTATGAAGCGCAGTCTTACCTCTGTTTCTCTGAGAGACTCATCTCACAGGGAGACACTTCTCCTCGCTCCTTTGACATACTGCAAAATATTCTATTTAGTCAAAGCTGCAAAGGGGGAAAACATTCAGAGAAATGTATAGCCTATTATTCGTTTGCAGTTATCTAAATCATGCGTATATCACATTCTGTCTGCTTCGCCAAATAACTGTAATCGAAGAGGTGCTAAAACTTACGTGCGAGTATTTGAAAGGCTTTCAATGTTTTTTTCTGTCTTTTGCGCTTGTTGCTTGTCACGTGGTACGATTCCAAAGCAAAGCTGATGGCGACATCAACTGTTCATGTGTTCATAGACTTTGTGAACGATGAACAGCAACGACGTCTTTATTTTCCAGGCCTTTCCTAAATCACGGTCTCGCGGAGCTAAATTACAGCTTCGAGGTTTAACGGTGCGCGTTCACTGCAGTGACAGAGCCCTTCTCAGCGCTGCTCAGAACACCAGAACTCATCCGCTTTGGGGTGTGTCTCTAGCCAGTGTGTATATTATATGGATGATTTCAGAAAATGACCAATGTAATCATAATAATATTAAAGTTGGAAAAAATCTGATTTTCGACCAAAGAAATTTTAGGCTTTCTATTTAACCCTCGGGTGCTCTTCTGTCACTTTTGAATTTTTAAAAATCACAACTTCATCGGAATGGTACGAAACTTGGTGACTTTTATGGCATTTGGAAGGTGAACACACAAAAACATTGAGGGTTTGATTCGAGCAGGCTAAGTGGTCGTAAAAATAAAATAAAAAATAGTCACACTTGTGCTCTTTTTTTGACCGACCATAGGAAATGAATGGGAAATTGACAAAAACAGTTGACAAAAACAATTTGTACAATCTACAAATCTGCCACAATGCAGAACAAAAGTACACAGCAATGACAGCCAGGGTGAAATTAAAACATCAAGAGTGCAAAACCAGCACATCCACTTGCGCGCACACACACACACACACCTATGAACTGGTGTGAATGTAACATGTAACATAGCAAATACATAAAATAAAAGTAATAATTCAACTACAATGCAGTAAAAAAAAAAAAAAAGTGGACAGCAAGAAAGGGGTTATACTCTGAATCAAGAGTACAAAACAAACACATCCACTCACACACACACACACTCACACTCACACACACATACACAAATATACACATTAAAATGAACTGGTATGGTTATAACCATATAACCATAATAACTCAGAAAACTGAAATAAGAGGTTGAAATCAGATCAGACCCAGAAGGATTAAACTCTGATTCCTGTTCATTTTTGTTACCTTTTATAGAATTTTAATATTTTGTGTAACAAAATGCTTTCCCTGTGTTCAGGTTTGACTGTAGTAATAATAATGTAAAAACTGATGCTTTTCAAACCAAACATTTCAAACCAAAAAAAAAAAAAAAAAACTAAACCTTTACAAAAAGTTGTCTAAATATATATGTCTAAATATATATCCTAACCCACAACTTAATTAAAAATAAGTATTTATGTCTTAAAACAATTAGAGAATGTATAGGCCTTTTATATAGAGCTATGCAGGAATCTATGGGGTTGCAGATGTTTTTCTTATTTTACTCCCACCAGATGGCACTAATCTGGCTTCAGAAATTGGCCTTTAAAGGTATTGTATGGAGTCAATTTAATGCCGCATATATATGCAAAAGAAAATAAAGTTTTGCAAAAGAAAATAAGTTTTGCAAAGAAAAATAAAGAATTGCAAAAGAAAATGAAGTATTGCAAAAAGAAAATAAGTTTTGCAAATAAAAATAAAGAATTGCAAAATAGATAAATAAAACAGAGCAAAAGCAATGCTTTTGCAATACATATTTTCCATGGCCATATCTACTAATTTATTTGCAATGCAGCTTTTATTTTGCGTTTCAGTCAAGTTTGAGCTTGCGATACCGTTTTCCCTTTGCGCTTCACGTTTCTGCGCGTCTCACTTTGTGGCGCTGTTTTGACATGGGGTGGAGTCAGGGGCGGGGCGTGTCCAACAGGCCTGGGCATGCCTCCTGGAAGTGACGTCATCGGCCCGAGACGCAGATCACAGCTGATCCAGGCACCGTCATTGAGCAGAGGCATGCGGGCGGATCGTTTCCTTTTATTCACTAGCTTTAAAACATGCATGCTTTCATTTTATTAACAAATGTATATGTGTTTTAGCAGCGTTTGCTCAAGTTAAAGAAGTTGTTAATATGAACATCTGCTGTTTATTTCTCTCAATGTGTGCACACTTTTATAGCATTAAAATATGTACTGTTTCATTTGGTTAACTAAATGTGCATTAATAGTGCTTGTTTAAAATCTCTTAACCTGTGCACAGCGCTCTTTGTTTACAGTAGTTCAGAGTTACTGCTAGTTTTAATGTAAAAGAATGCAATTAACTTCACAAACTATACATCATTAAAAAGGTCTAAGACTCAAGCTTCATATCCATCTCGACTTCGTTTTTCATTTACATAACTCCTGGCATAAATTAAGAAATGACTGGCACTGGAAGTTTAAAAAAAAAAATTAAGCTTGAGTCTTTTTGGTTTAGTTTTGTCTTGGCCACGAGATATTAAGTCGTAGGAACATGATAATACTGTATGTCATGGCCATGAGTTTAATCATGCATAAACAAACCCGCGTGACCATAGCAACCTGGGATTATCAGAGACTGATCAAATATATTTATCCATCCCACAGTCCGTTGATCGTGTCTTTTTATGTAATATATGTGTATATTAGGCTATTATTATTATTATTATTATTATTATACAGCCCTGAACGTTAAGAGATCGAAATGAAGGGAAAATAAATCAAATACATAACAACAAATATACAAATATTACTAATACTAATAAAATACATGGACTTACAAGACTTGTGGGATGGATAAAATGTTTTCTTGTCGGCCTATTTTATTATACTTTATGTAACATTTATTCATAATAAACTTAATTCGAATGTTGTCTACATCGCGATACAGTCCAGTATGTAGCCTATGGTTAACACTTCAACCACCAGAGGTCGCTGTACACCTAAAAGCGCCAGCGGGTCAAATTCACCCATGCCATGACTACTGTTTTGATATGGCTAAAAACGTAGTATGTCACTGTATTATGCCACTGTCTTCACAATGTCTAGAGTCATAAAATTATTATTTTTAGTCATCAGCTATGTTTTTGTCCTGTTGTTTTAAGGTCACAGCTATTTTTAAGCAGGTTACACTAATCACTTTTCTTAATGATGAATATAAACCAGTCTGCAATGACAACGAGAATTACGAGGAAATAAATACATATTTGGGTGTTGTAATATTATAGCTAATAAAATGTTTCAAGATAACCCATGTTATTTAAATGACTAAAACACCCTAAATAGACTATTATAAGCAATACTAATTCACCACATTGCAAAGGATGTACAATGACAAATTCAAGTGCACAGTTTCACCTAATTAATTAATTTGTTTAGTTATATAATTTATCATTTGAATAAGAGAACAACACCAATAAACTTGGGGTAATCATAAAAATTGTTTTATTCATTACATCATAGTTCAGATTTTTTCAGGAAAAATAAGCAACACAGTAGCGAACCATAAATGATAAAAATTGCAAACACAAATTAATATTTAATCCAAAGTTTGAACATTTATGAGTAGAGGAATAAACATCTAAAACATCTTCATTTGAACTTGATGACAGGAATTATGCGTAAATTTGTCTTGATGGCGCTTATAGGTATAAATGCCCCATTTTTGTTCTGGTTTTATCTAAACAATTTTTTTAACAATAAACAGGGGATTGTAAATAACACAATTTTAGTAAAAGTCAATGAATGTAAGACTTGGATATTTTTAATTGAAAATATATTATGTAGCCTATTTGAAAAACAGCCATGGGTAAAATTACCCCGTGGTGGTGTTAATATAATAATTTAATAATCTATTTTTTTTTTTATAATTTCTTAATTAAAAATAAAATATTAATAAATACATCTCTGATAATCCCAGGTTGCTATGGTCACGCTGGTTTGTTTACCCATTAATATCTCGTGGCCACGAGAAATTTAAACCAAAAAGACTCAAGCTTCATTTTTTTTTTTTAAACTTACAGTGCCAGTCATTTCTTAATTTATGCCAGGAGTTATGTAAATGAAAAACAAAGTCGAGATGGATATGAAGCTTGAGTCTTAGACCTTTTTAATGTATAGTTTGTGAAGTTAATTGCATTCTTTTACATTAAAACTAGCAGTAACTCTGAACTAATGTAAACAAAGAGCGCTGTGCACAGGTTAAGAGATTTTAAACAAGCACTATTAATGCACATTTAGTTAACCAAATGAAACAGTACACATTTTAATGCTATAAAAGTGTGCACACATTGAGAGAAATAAACAGCAGATGTTCATATTAACAACTTCTTTAACTTGAGCAAACGCTGCTAAAACACATATACATTTGCTAATAAAATGAAAGCATGCATGTTTTAAAGCTAGTGAATAAAAGGAAACGATCCGCCCGCATGCCTCTGCTCAATGACGGTGCCTGGATCAGCTGTGATCTGCGTCTCGGGCCGATGACGTCACTTCCAGGGAGGCATGCCCAGGCCTGTTGGACACGCCCCCGCCCCCTGACTCCACCCCCATGTCAAAACAGCGCCACAAAGTGAGACGCGCAGAAACGTGAAGCGCAAAGGGAAAACGGTATCGCAAACTCAAACTTGACTGAAACGCAAAATAAAAGCTGCATTGCAAATAAATTAGTAGATATGGCCATGGAAAATATGTATTGCAAAAGCATTGCTTTTGCTCTGTTTTATTTATCTATTTTGCAATTCTTTATTTTTATTTGCAAAACTTATTTTCTTTTTGCAATACTTCATTTTCTTTTGCAATTCTTTATTTTTCTTTGCAAAACTTATTTTCTTTTGCAAAACTTTATTTTCTTTTGCATACATTCTTTACATTCTTTGCATACTTTCTTTACATTCTTCTGCTTACATCAAAAAGTGCATAGATGATGTGACAGTCACCAAGACCATCACCACACGCGCCAACCAGAAGCCATGGATGACAGCAGAGGTTCGTGGGCTGCTAAAGACCAGAGATGAAGCATTCAGATCAGGAGATAAAGCAGCCCTCAAAACAGCAAGAGCCAATCTGTCTCATGGCATCAAGAAGGCAAAACATCAGTATGCCAAAAAAATCAACAACAACTTCAGCGACAGTAAAGACACTCGGACCCTGTGGCAAGCCATTCAGACCATCACTGACTACAAGGCACCGCCACAGGCCAGTGACGATGAGACATCCCTACCAGAGGCACTCAACCAATTCTACTCACGATTTGAGTTACAGAACGACACGCCTGCACAGAAACTACCTACATCTCCAAACGACCAGGTACTCTGTCTCTCCCCAGCCGATGTAAGGAAGACCCTATCCAGGATTAACCCACGAAAGGCTGCGGGCCCTGACAACATACCTGGACGTGTACTGAGAGACTGTGCTGCACAGCTGACAAATGTCTTAACAGACATCTTCAACATCTCGCTGAGCCAGGCAGTCGTCCCCACGTGTCTCAAATCCACCTCCATAATCCCAGTACCAAAGAAGTCACATGTGTCCTGTCTGAATGACTATCGTCCCATAGCACTGACCCCAATCATGATGAAGTGCTTTGAGAGGTTAGTCATGCATCACATCAAGTCCAGTCTCCCAAGCACACTGGACCCACTCCAGTTTGCATATCGTCCAAACCGTTCCACGGACGATGCAATATCCACCACTCTCCACCTAGCTCTTACTCACCTGGAACAGAAAGACTCCTATGTAAGAATGCTGTTCATCGACTTCAGCTCAGCATTCAATACAATAATCCCACAACAGCTCATCCACAAACTAAACCTGCTGGGCATTAACACCTCCCTCTGTAATTGGATCCTGGACTTTTAACTGCAAGACCTCAGTCAGTCCGTATCGGCCGCAACACCTCGAGCACTACCACACTGAGCACAGGGGCCCCACAAGGCTGTGTGCTCAGCCCGCTGCTCTTCACACTGCTGACCCACGACTGCACTGCCAAGTCCAGCTCCAACCACATCATCAAGTTTGCTGATGACACAACTGTGGTAGGCCTCATCAGCAACAACGATGAAACGCACTACAGAGAGGAAGTGGCACAGCTGGCTGAATGGTGTGGTGCTAACAACCTGTCCCTCAATGTGGGAAAGACAAAAGAGGTTGTGATGGACTTCAGGAGAAACTCTGTTGACCACCCCCCACTGACCATCGACGGCTCAACCGTGGAGAGAGTCGGTAGCACTAAATTCCTGGGGGTGCACATCACAAAGGATCTCACCTGGACCACCAACGTCACGTCACTCAACAAGAAGGGACAACAGCGCCTCTACTTTCTCCGTCGGCTGAAAAGGGCAAGTCTCCCTCCACCCATCCTCACCACCTTCTACAGGGGCACCATTGAGAGTGTGCTGACCAGCTGCATCACTGTCTGGTATGGGAACTGCAGTGCTGCTGACCGCAAGACCCTACAACGGACAGTGAACACTGCCGCAAAGATCATCGGTGCCCCTCTTCCCTCCATCCTGGACATTTTCCTTGCACGATGCTCCAGCAAGGCCTCCAGCATCGTGAAGGACCCCACCCACCCTCCCACAACCTCTTCCAGCTCCTACCATCAGGAAAAAGGTACCGGAGTATCAAAGCTCGTTCTGTCAGATTGCTCAACAGCTTCTTTCCCCAGGCTGTGAGAGCTCTTAACTCCAATCTCCCTGTCCCCGCTCTGAAACCATGAACACCTCAGCCCCCCCAACTCATAAATAACTATTGACAAATTTCTCCTAAGTGCAATTCTGAGTGTGCTACACACAGGTGAGTGGGCTATACAAACCACCTGTAGTAACGCACTCGTCCCACTATATGCACACTAGACACTTTCTATAAACACTCCCTGCAACAAAGACTCAATAAGACAATATATGTTTACTTGAATATTGCACTACAAAAAAATGTTTACTGGAACATTGCACTACTAACTTTTTTTGCACTATGCGCTGCTTCCCACAAAATCTCTCTTCTGAACAATTTAATGTAAAAAAATATATATTTCCTGCACAATCTCATGTACAAATATCTCTTTTGCACTATTTCATGTACAGTATTTATGTAAAGTTCTTGTACAGTCTCAGTTTGTGTATGTGTAGTCAACTAGGTATAGTAGTTATAGTACTTATAGTATATGTATAGTCAGATGGTTAAACTGTTGTATAGCCCTATTGTGTTTTTTTTGTTTTTGTTTTTTTTCCATATTTGCATTGCTGTATGTTTATCTCATGTCTAACTAGTATGTAGCACCGTGGTCCTGCGAGACACGACATTTCGTTCCACTATATGTCCACACATGTAGCAGAATGACAATAAAGCTCAACTTGACTTGAACTTGACTTGATATATATGCGGCATTAAATTGACTCCATAGTATTGGCTCTTAGCCTGCTAATAACTGCTTTGCTGAGTACAGAAGCGAACTGAAATTGAGCGGAAGTACGAAGTCTGACGTAGTCAGGCTAATTGGCTCTATTTTAACATGAAATGCTGCCATAATTGAAAAGCAATAGAAAATATTTTAACATTTTTTTTTTTTTTTTTGAAAATGAGTAACACGATTAAATGATAAGTTCATGGACACAAAAATTATGTGAAAACAGCTGAGACAAAACTCTCTCGATTTAAAAGACAAAGAACAAGAAAAGGAAATATCAGATAAATGTCTCACTTAAAAGTGCCAAGGCCCTGATATACTTTAAGTGAAATTGATTGAAAAAAAATAAATAATAAGATGTCATTCTGATATCTGGACAAAAAGTCCGTTTGGAGTTTATTTCACTTGTTCCAAAAGTTTGCAATGGCTGTTAAACCCATTCAAACTGCCATTGGTCCATATCAATTACATAGTAGGTTCACCTTTTTTGACATGGAAATCTTTTTCAGGGTTATTTCTTCAATCTGTCAAGGTCAGCTATGAGAAAAACAAGACCACACTGCTGCTTATTATTGAAGTTGTACTTACAATCAAAAGTCTGTTTCCTGAAATTGAAGATCTGCAGATTGCAGATTTATTTTCTTTTTTTTTTTTTTTACTGTCTAAAATTTCTTTACTTCCTAGTTAAAACATATTCTTTCCCTCACAAAAGACAGTAAATGAGCATAATGGTTTAACTAAGCTGTGCATATTTTCATATGATATATGAAAATATAACTTCTTAGACTTCTTGTTCTTTTGGGAGGAACTCCATCTCAGTTTTTTTCGATCACTTGAAACCGTTGGAACTTTGTTCATTGTGACAACTTTGAGGTTTTGTTATGCAGCTGCTTAGGACAGATTTATATGATAGAGAGCTTTTATTGCTCAGTTTGTTATTGGGTCATGTTTGGTGAGAAACCAGCAAACACAGAACATTCCCCTAATGTTAGTCTTTGGTTACCATTTGGGACATTTCTTGGGAACCAAATAACATTAGGGGTGAGTGCCCGGTTGTGAGTGCCTGGGTGGGTGGGGGCTGTGGGGCATATACCCCTGGGTTGAAAGCCCAAAAAACAATCATGGTGCTTCACGACTTTCAGCTATTACAAAAAAATTAGGAAACTGTTTGCAATCAAAGTAGAATCAGCTAGCAATAAAAAATAAACAATCAAAAGTTGATAATAAAATAAGAAATTGATTTAATAACGCCACAACGCCAGGGCCCAAACCCTCCATCGGCCGTAGGTGAACCAAAAACAACTGATAACAGCTCTCAGTGATGTGTGTCGGGTCCCCGCTATATTAGTAGCAACATTCACAAATGTTCACAGAACAAGGGGGAACCCAGTGTGCCTGTAGCTTTCTCTATCCCTGTTTTATCATGTGATAGAAAGTCTAAGGCCTTCTCAAGCAGTACGGCTGACTCATCTAGTCTGCAGCCTATTATGCATCAATCTAAGATTGCTATAGAGACAAAACGTAATTCCATTAAGTTAGCATTTTTAAACATTCGCTCACTAAAAAAATAAATAATTTCTGATCAATGATTTAATAACCACAAACAACCTGTATTTTATGTTTCTAAATGAAACATGGCTTGAAGACAGCTGCAGTGCAACAGTCCTAAATGAAACAGCCCCTCCTAACTTTAATTGTATAAGTGTCTGCAGGACTGTTAGGAGAGGTGGAGGTGTAGCTGCTCTATTTAAAGATGTTTATAAATGCAAGCAAGTGTCATTTGGTCAGTATTTGTCTTTTGAATACCTAGGTATTGTGCTGAAAGGTGCTCCACGCATTCTGTTCATCATTATTTACAGGCCTCCAACATACTCTCCAGCCTTTGTTGAAGAGTTCACAGAACTGTTATCAATGATTTCCTCAGAGTTTGACTGTTTTACTATTGCAGGGGATTTCAATATTCACATAGATAATGCAGAAATCAAAACTACAAAAGAAATTATAACTGTTTTAAACACTTTTGACCTGATTCAGCATGTGCATGGACCCACACACAATCGTGGACACACTCTAGATTTACTCATCAGTAAAGGTCTAAACATTTCATCCATTGTTGTTAAGGATGTAGCACTATCTGATCACTTCCGTATTTTCTTTGATGTATTGATCTCTGTTACCACTGAATCTAGATCTGTCTCTGTCAGAAAGAGATGCATTAATGAGAACACTAGTGCGTTATTTATGAAGGCTATATCTTTAACACCAAGCATTTCTGCAGACTCTGTTGATCTTCTCCTGGATTCATTTAACTCAAAAGTTGAGAATGTTATTGATGATATTGCTCTGGTAAAGGTCAGCAAAAAGACTGGCAGACAAAAATCATACTTAAACTCAAATGGATACCTGGACAATTTTCAATCTGGTTTCCTAGCGCATCACAGCACAGAGACAGTGCTTATTAAGATAATAAATGATATTCGCTTCGATTCTGATTCTGGCAAAATATCAGTGCTGGTACTACTAGATCTTAGTGCTGCGTTTGACACTGTCGATCATAACATACTTCTAGAGAGACTGGAAAACTGGGTCGGGCTTTCTGGGATGGTACTCAAATGGTTCAGGTCAGGGGTCAAACAACTAAAAATCAAGTCAAAAATCGTGGGGTGATTCTGGAGACAGACCTTAGTTTTAGTAGTCATATCAAAGCAGTAAATAAATCAGCATACTATCATCTCAAAAACATTGCAAGAATTAGATGTTTTGTTTCCAGTCAAGACTTGGAGAAACTTGTTCATGCCTTTATCACCAGCAGGGTGGATTATTGTAATGGTCTCCTCACTGGCCTTCCAAAGAAGACCATTAGACAGCTGCAACTCATCCAGAACGCTGCTGCCAGGATTCTGACTAGAACCAGAAAATCTGAGCATATTACACCAGTCCTCAGGTCCTTACACTGGCTTCCAGTTACATTTAGGATTGATTTTAAAGTTTATAAATCACTCAATGCCAAGGACCTCAATACATTGCAGATATGCTCACTGAATATAAACCTAACAGACCACTCAGATCATTAGGATCGAGTCAGTTAGAAATACCAAGGGTTCACACAAAACAAGGGGAGTCCGCTTTTAGCTATTATGCCGCCCGCAGTTGGAACCAGCTTCCAGAAGAGATCAGATGTGCTAAAACATTAGCCACATTTAAATCCAGACTCAAAACTCATCTGTTTAGCTGTGCATTTGTTGAATGAGCACTGTGCTACGTCCGAACTGATTGCACTATGTATAATCATTTTCTATTCTTATTCTTTTTAAATCGATTTTTATATCATTTTGTTTTTATTGTTGTGATAATTTTTTTTAATTCCTTGTTTTTATTGTTGTGATTATTATTATTTTTAATGACTATTTCACTTCCTTTTATGTAAAGCACTTTGAATTACCACTGTGTATGAAATGTGCTATATAAATAAACTTGCCTTGCCTAATAAATGAATTGGTGAAGCAACGACAAAAATCAGATCAAAGAGCAGAATGAGAACGCAGATAAATTTTGAGATATTAAGTCCATGTGAAACTGTCCACAATAATTACATTTAGCTTCAGTCAAAACCAAAGTACATCTTAGATTCGTGTCAGTTTATCTGTACAAATATTACTTGAAGCTGGTCTTAAAGATGAACTCTGTAACAACTTATAATAATGATGTTGATGAGGCTGTTTGGTACAGATTTATATGAAAGAGAGCTTTTATTAGTCAATGTGTTATTGGGTCATATTTGGTGAGGATGCCGCAACACACTTTAAATGTGCTTGAACTTAACATGAACTACTTTAATTTCAGACAGCTGTTTTTAGTATGACGGTGCAGCGATCCTAGAGTGAAACTCTTCCCACACTGATCACATGTAAAAGGCTTGGTAACACTTTATTTTGATGGTCCCTTTTGAACATTCTGTTTATACTAAGTAATGTTGCAACTACATGTCCACAAACTCTCATAAGAGTATTAGTAGACTGTCTGCTTCATATCTACTAACTCCTTATTGTGTTGGTCTCCCAACAGATATTCTACTGACTATAAGTAACTTTGCAAGAAAGTGTCAACTTAATCTAACCCTAACCCTACCAGTCAACTAATACACTACTAACACTCTAATGAGAGTCAGTAGAAATGTAGGTGCAACATTACTTATAGTCAATAGAATGCACTGTAAAAAATACAGAAAAACTGTAAACACATTTACAGAACAAAACTGTAAAATTTAATTTAATTTACAAACAGGGAAATTTGAATGTAAACCACTACATTCAACAACACACACTGCTATTAAAATACTGACAACCACCATAATAATGCAGGTGGTAAAAGAGAAAGCCACATGAAGAATCAAAGCTCATCACACGTAGCTTCGCCACAAGCAGAAGTATATATTAATATATAGAAGGTGCACAGAGTCATTCATGCAAACACAAAACACCATCATGGTAACACACATGATATTTAAATAATGCAATAAACTTTCATTAAACAACAGATGTAACACAAAGCCCAAATGTACATAACTGATAACAAAAACTATTAAAAAACATGATTATTTAAACAAAATACCTTCAAATGTGGAGTGTCACGCAGGGAATTCTGGGAATATCAGGTTACAGTTTTTGACTGTAAATTATGCATTGATTTGTTATTTTTACTTCTAAAAATGGTACAGTTAACAGCATTTTACTGTAAAATTACATGAAATGTCTTGTTAGATGTTTTACAGTTTTTCCCTGTATATAGTACAGGAACTCACTGTTAACATATTAACAGTTTTTTTTTCAGTAGCGTTTTTACAAAATTTTACAGTTAAAATTACACTTATTTTTTACAGTGTGTGTTAAAGGGACCATCAAAATAAAGTGAAACCAAAGGCTTCTCTCCAATTTGGACCCTCTCATTTTCTCCAGTGTGAAATCTCTGGTGCTTTTTCAATGTCACAGCTGCAGTAAAGGTCTTCCCACATTGAAAGCACATGTGATCCTTCACACCACTGTGCATTTTTTGGTGACTAAAACCAGCTGACTAAAACTCTTTCCACACGAAGAACACATGTGAGGTGGACCTTCAGGTGTTCTGCCCTAGGAAATTTTTTACCACATTGATCACAGTTATATGGTCTTTCTCCAGAGTGAGAACGCAGATGTAATTTAAGAGTGTATGCATGTGTGAAACACTTCCCGCACTGATCACATGTGTGCGGCTTCTCTCCAGTGTGGATTTTCAGGTTATCATTAAAGCTTCCTTTTTGTGTAAAACATTTACCACATTGATCACATTTGTAAGGCTTCTCTCCAGTGTGGGTCCTCACATGTATTTTCAGAGTCCCAGTCTGACTGAATCTCATGTTACAGTGTGAACACTTGTAAGGTTTTTCTCCAGTGTGAACTCTTTGGTGCCCTTTCAATGCATCGGATCTAGTAAAGGTCTTCCCACAATCAATGCAAATGTGATCCTTTACACCGTTGTGTCTTTTCCAGTGTAATTTTAAATTATCCAGCCGAGTAAAACTCTTTCCACACAGAGAACACACCACGTGAAGCTTTTTCTTTGTATTAACTATCAGGCACCTCTTCAGGTTTTCTGCCCTAAGATTCTGCCGCATTGATCAGAGATAAATGTTTTTTCTCCAGAATGAGAACGCAGATGTAATTTGTAAAAAACTCTTCCTACATTGATCACATGTGTGCGGTTTCTCTCCAGAGTGGATTTTCATGTGAGGTTGAAGACTTTTTTTTGGATGGGAAACTCTTTCCACACTGAGGGCAGGTGAAAGATTCTTTGGCTCTTCTTTTCAGGGAGCACCTCAAAGATTTCTCCAGCTTTGACATGATGATGTTTCGGGTTATTCACTCTCCTCTCTTTCTCCTCCATCAGGTCTAAAAAGGTTTCATTTTAAGAAAAATAAAAATTCAAACACAAATGTGAAGATAAGGACATAAAAGATAAGCAGAAAGTAGACAAATGCTATGCAAAATTATGATCATTTAATGAATTTTTATAAATTATACAACAAAATTATTCCAAGCAGTGTGTGTGCAGTGGACACAAAGAGACGCTGACAACAGAACAAACAGACAGCAGAATAGAGCTGAGTGGTCAACTGATATATCACCAAGGAAAATATATCGGCTGGTATTTGGCATTTTAAAATATAGGCATAGGCTGATAAGTTTTTCTGACTGGCCGATGTGTTATAAGAACCAGCGCTGAAAACACTGAAAACCATGTCCTCTGGTGTGACACTATTTATCCTGATTTTAAATTGGTCAGTTCCACAGACAACTTTAAGTAGTTGAAGTACCCCATTCAAGGTCATGTTACTGAAGCCCTCTGTGAAGCCCATATTATGTTAAAGGTGGGGTAAGCGATTTCTGGAAGACAATGTCGATATTTTAAATCACCAAAACAAACACGCCCCTACCCCAAAAGCGTCTCGCCCCTATTTTGATAGCTCTGCCCCACACATACGTACACAACCCAGGCAACGATTAGTTCTGTGAAACAAAGCAAAACCAATGTTACACCGTGTCTACACCGGACGCGAGCGGTGCAACAAAATACTAGTCAAGTCAAGTCACCTTTATTTATATAACGCTTTTAACAATACAGATTGTGTCAAAGCACTTAACAGTATCAAATTGGAAGATAGAGTGTCAGTAATGTATAATGATAAGATTAAACACTCAATTTTCTCAATTTTCAGTTAAAGGCATTTCATTATTGAATTCAGAGATGCCATTGTCTAGCTCAGTATAGTTTAAATAGTATCTGTGCAATCAAATCGACAATAATCGCTAGAAATGAAGTGTCCCCAACTGAGCAAGCCAGAGGTGACAGCGGCAAGGAACCAAAACTCCCTCTGTGACAGAATGGAGAAAAAAACCTTGGGAGAAGCCAGGCTCAGTCAGGGGCCAGTTCTCCTCTGACCAGACGAAACCTGCAGTTCAATTCCAAGTGCAGCCATGTCAGATTGTGTAAAGGGCTTATCTGAATACTATAGAAGTCATGATAATCAGTGATGCTGTCTACACTGGATGCTGTGCAGTTCGACCCGACAGAAAACTGCTGCCACGATCTATTTATGACGGGCTGACACAAATTTCAAATGATTTTCAACGGTTGCTTTATCGTGTCCAGTGTAGGTAGACTTTAGCTGTTGCGGCGCATCCGGTGTAGACACGGTGTTACTAACCTATCGAGAAGAAATAAAGCAACCTCGTCGTCCGATCGCAGGCCTTCCGCTCCTTGAGTTCTCTCTAGCGCTTGAAAGCTGATCCAATATTTACACGGGTCCTACTTTTTGCCTTATCGTTCCGCAGACGTTTTCCTCTTTTGTTTTTTTATCCGCCATCCCTATCTTTCTGTCGGTCGGCTCGGCTGTTCACTGAACGCTCTCTCCTCCACATCATGAGTAGACACGCCCCTTACTGCTGATTGGCTACAGGTTTATTTTGGTACTCGGCCCCGAAGCGTTTTTGAAAAATTACATACCCCACCTTTAACATGGTAGGTATTGTCTCAGAATTGTTCAAATATTTAACTTTTTTGGAACCATTATAAAAGTGTTTAAAGTTTTGTTGTCCTTTGGTGCGACACCCCTAAATTATATATTTTTTAAAATTAAAAACTGCGGGTTAAGCTACATAACCATGAAAAATTATGCAAATGTGTCTCGCTAACTGCTAATGACAGGTTAGCTAAGAATAGCAAGGTCATTAATTGACACAAAAGGCTGAAACATCCTATGGTGTGACAGATAATGTGCACTGATGTGACACCTGTACCGTCACAACAGAGGACAAAGATAACACACAAGAGGACAAGGTCTCTTTAATAAACATTTTACATAATTAAATAAGATAACTCCTTTTTATTCTTTTTTGAACTTTTTTATTGTTCTTAAATGTAAAGATTACATTTATCAAAATAATTTCTGATGTTTGTAGTTATAAAGTGTCATGAAAATAAATATAAAAGATGATACATTGTTTTTGAGACCGAAAGATTTGAGGGAGAGAAATGAGTGGGAGAGAGAGGACATGGAAGTATAGAGAGAAAATTAGAGGGGTGGGGGGGCTCTAGAAGAGTTTCAGTAACATACTGATTGACTGAATTAATTAATTGTATTGATAATTTTTCATTTTGTTTTGTTTAAAAAACATGTTGATGTTGTTTGCATCAAAATTTTAATTTCTTTCTTCTTTGACATTCAAAGTTAAAATAAAAATACTTCTCACTTCCTCTTTAAAGCGGTAACTACCATTTCTATCCTTTAGTGTGATGTAACGTCATACGATGTGACACACAAAAAGAACCACAGATTTGTTTTTCAAATATCTTAAAAAAAAAAAGAAAAAAAGTTGAGTATTGCTTTAGGGGAGATATAATCATCAGTCATCTTAAAATGACAAAAGGATGACTGTAACAGATCCAACGAGACGAGAGACATGCGGATCCATGTGCGAGCTTTATTACAGAGGCGTGGTCAGGAAACAAGCAAGGGTCCAACAGTGGCAAACAGGAGTATCACATGTTAGGCAAAGAGTCATCAAAAACAGGCATGGTCAGACGACAGCAAACAATATCCAAAGGGGCTTGACAAGAGAGATAATCTGAGCGAAAGTCCAGGCAGGGGAAAACACAATCCAAAACAGGCAAGGCAAGGCAAACTATCAAGGGCTCTGTAGTTAAAGCTAGGGGAGCAATAAGCGCATACAATACTCGGCAGTGAGGGAGAGAAAGTCCATGGCTTGAGTACGGTGTGCAAATGGGACTTAAATGGGACCCTAAATCTGGCTGATGCTGTGTGTGATCAGTGCAATGAGCTGTGTGCGTGTTGTCAGTGCAATGGATGATGGGAACTGTAGTCCGGAGGTGACGTGCAACAGTTAGTGTAGTGCAAAAGTAACTGTGGAGAGTGAGTGACCTCTGGTGGTGAGTGAATGGAAGTTCACAGACCGGATTCCTGACAATGACAGCAAAGTTTGTCTCTTTATCACAGTTTGTTTTGAAAATGTCCAACAAGTCATGGGGAAAAAATAATGTTATTCGTAATTTAATATTAAATAAATAACACTTTATGAAAATAAGTGTCTAACAATGAATATAATTCTCACTCATGCTGTTTGTATATTATTAACAGTTTTTTAATGTCACACCATAGGACACATTAATGGCACAATGAAATAATTGACAGATTTAGTGGCCCATTATATTTTCTCAAACATTAGACTTCACACTATATAAATATGTATTTTGTCTCCAAAAATGGTGTTTTACAAAGAAAAAAAAAGAAGCTTTTTTTATTTTTATTTTTTTACAGGCTCAATATGAAGTATTTTAGCCTTAACCCTTACAATAGCCTCCATAATTTTAAGGACGTTAAAGTATCTAACTTAAACACATTTATTTTGCAAAAGTTAATTTTAAAAAGGGAATAAGAGTAGTCATTTATAGTAAAGTAGTAATTTAAAGTAAATGCTATAGTGTTTTTGAACCATACTATAGTAAAATGTATTATACTGTATATAGTATTTACAGCACTTTGTTAATGAATGCTACAGCATACTGTAGTATTAACAATAGTGAACTGATAAACTGTAATAAATACTGTAGTATACTTTAGTTTTTACTTTAGTACTAGACGGCCATCGGGACAAGACCTCGGGAACCAGATGAATCCTTTGCATCTGACTTTGCTGCAGTTGGAATTGAACTGCTGGTTCGTCTGGTCAGAGGAGAACTGGCCCCCCGACTGAGCCTGGTTTCTCCCAAGGTTTTTTTCTCCATTCTGTCACCGATGGAGTTTTGGTTCCTTGCCGCTGTCGCCTCTGGCTTGCTCAGTTGGGATACTTAATTTCCAGCGATATCGTCGACTTGATTGCACAGATACTATTTAAATTGAACTGAGCTGGACGATGACAATGACATCATTGAATTCAATAATGAAATGCCTTTAACTGAAAATTGAGTGCTTAATATTGTCATTTTACATTATTGACACTATTTTCCTATTTTAATATTGGAAAGTTGCTTTGACACAATCTGTATTGTTAAAAGTGCTATATAAATAAAGGTGACTTGACTTGACTACAGAAAACTGTTGTGTATTGTAGTATAATATACCCTATAGTTGTATATTAGAGTAGTAAGAAAATAGCAATTAGTTATAAATATATAATAGTTTCTGATCGATAAATCCAGCACCCTCAGGTGGTCTGTCGGGTTTCATCTGTAGACGGTCCGGATTTATTGCTAATGCTTTTACTTTTTGAAAGAATTGATCTGATTTATGTTTGCTTCACTAGGCTATTTTCAAATTTAACTTCACAAATGCGCGCATTTTACTATATCCTTGTGTCGTAAACATGGGTCGTAAACATAACATTGTGGGTGGGACTAACAGAAATGGATGAATCATCATTTTGACAAGCGTATGATGATATGCACCTATAATTGACAGCGTTTAATATTGTTAATAAATAAAGTTACAGTGAAATAAGACGTTTATTAGTATCGTTTAATAAATTACATCCATTTGGAAAATTACAAACTTCTCATTGGGTGGGACACAGATGAGGCCCACCCGTAGCTACGCGACTGCTGCCTACTAAGTACTAAGAACCTTCAAAGTGAGATTTTATTTTGACAGAGTTTTTTGACGTGGCCAAGATATGCAGCCTTCCATTTGAGAAGCACCCAACATCTGTCGCCGACTTTGTTCGCCCACACTTCCTCCAACACACTGCAAACAAATTCAGATTTCCTCTTACTTGCGCTCTCAGCTTCGGTCCTACGGTGCACACCCGAGTTCAGAAAACAGCATTCACATTATTCACACAAACTGAACTTTGACATCAACCTGAGTGCCCACCATATAGGCCTTCAAGTATGAAAGAGCAAAGACCAACTAACAAACTTATGGATGAAAGTTGAAACCGCTGGTCCTGAAGATGAACTTTGTTCACTTGAGAACTTTGAACAATGCTTTTTTGTATAAACATGTTTGCTGGCAAATATTTTGTGTCACCCTGAGGAACTGTGCATTCACTTGTAATAGTTCTGCAGGTGAGCAAAAAAGTGTATAAAGGGAGCGCAAAAGTGAAAGTTTCTTGGGGGCAATCAAAACTGCAAGCACACTCAAAATATGGTTTTCCACCGGTCTCTTATTTTTTCCTTGTCCTACAATAAAACATTGACGATAAAATGAGTTACAAGTTCAGTCAAAGATTAGCCTGTGAACAAATATAAAAATTAAATATAAGTAAAAACAAATTATATTTCTCTTTATTGGCTTGTACTTGGTAAATATGTCAAAGTGAGTTTTTGTTCACTGGCTTTTAGTTTTAGCTTGTTTTTACATGAACCACCACGGTCAGACTATCAGACTATAATGAAGATATTTATGGTGATAGTGTGGTTTGCTTCAGCTGTTCACACCAATGAAATGAGCTTTAACATGCAGTATATGAAGTAACTTATAAAGAAATGCAACATTGTAAGTTTAACATCCATGTCTCTGATGCCAACCAATGTGCATGCCTATATTAATAAAATTAATTTTAACGGTTAACACTACAGTGTTATAAATTAGCCTCATCATATATCTTTTCACAGGTCTTCAGACGATAACGGATCTGTACTCACTTCACTTAGATCTTCACTCAACCGTTTTGAAATAATTTATTTTTGTTTGTGGTGTGACCATGTTTTCATCTCCTCACAAATTTCCATGTGATAGACAGAATGTACTCATTTTTGGACCCATTTATCTTGGGTTAACTGCCTAAACTGACAATGCTGGAGGGTTCCTTCTGTTGAGAACATCTGCTGTCTCCACAACTGTCCCTTTATTTGAAACTAGGCAGGGTACCACATTGACAGCATCTCTGGCTTTTATGGCTGAAGAGTGGAATTTTCTGTGCGTTATGCTCTGTTCATATGCTGGTTGACTTGTACGGCTTCTTTCATCTAACATCGTTTTTCTCCAGAATGTGAATGCAGATGTGATTTAAAACTATTTACATGATACAGATTCTGTGCACATTTGTTTATTCAATTATATTCTAAAATATATTGATATAATCAACATTTTATAACATTTGACTGTTTTAATACTTTCATTTTAAATAACAAAGAACAGGTGTGAAATGTGAATGAACAAAATAATTGTATTCTTGTCTAAAGAAATTTTCATTTTGCCATCACTATAATTTAGTATTAATAACTTCGGTCGTGAAGCCTGTGATTAACTCTCAGTTCTGAGAAACAACATTTGATGCAGAATATTTCTCTTTGTAAACTTCATATCTGTTTAATGAAAATAGAGAGATTATACTTAAAAAACAAAACAAAACAAAAAAAAACTTAATGAACACATCCTCCTAATTTTCTATGGTTTGTCCAAACACCATAATTAAATTATGGGCATTCCCCCAGCCATAACATGTAGTTTGTTGGATCAGAAAAGAAGAGACAATGAGTCTGGGGAGGAGATGAAGAGTCTTTTATTAATGTCACTTACTAGTCAAGTGTCAGATGAGAAGTGGCCCATGAGAAGAGAAGAAGTGGCCCAGAACACAGAAATCACAACTACATATATCTCCCTCTCTGCCCGCTCAAGCATTAGCATACTTCTCAGTTCCTGGTTGCACCTTGTACTTGTTGATCAGTTCTTAACAGAAACATAGAAGGTAGTTCAGCCTTGCATATAAAACTATGATTATATGTTACACAGTATGAAAAGAAAAAAGACAGAAAATTAAAGTATATATGATCCTGCATTTACAATATGCCAACAATGGCAAAAAGGAAGACGATAACTGTTAAACAAAAAGCATTATACTATCCAGACTGCTGTCTGTGAAAGCAACAACTTAAAATACGGGGGAATTTGGGTAAATAAATGCTGTCAACTGGCAATACTATAGACTGCTTAGTCTAGGCTGATGTACACTGTAAAAAAAAATTTACGGTAAAAAAAATGGCAGCTGTGGTTGCTGGTATTCTACCGTAAAAAATATGGTAACAACATTTTAGGTTTTAACTTAAATTTACAGTTAAAAAACATAATTTAATTTACTGATATAATGTCAATATACTAACCAATTAAAGTACTGAAATCTGTTTTGTACCTTTGAAATACACTGATAACCACCAAAAGCAGGTGGTAATGAGAAAGTCACATGATAAACCAAAGCCTATCACATGCAGCTTTTAAATAATAACATATATAGAAGGTGCACAGTGTCATTCACACAAGCTCTAAACACCATCATGGTGAGACCAAGCGGCAACCTCCCGCTCTCTCTCGTGAAGCCAACACTGAAGTGACTAAAACTGCAATTCATCGACTGGCCGCTAGAGGCTGGCTGCAAAAGGGAGTCAATCCCATAGACTCCCCATGTTAAAATGCCCAACTTTACAGCAGAAAAAAACATGTTTACAACCTGGTTCAAAAAATGATTTTGGTCTATATAGCTAATTTTGCCCTTCATGACAACTGTGAGGGGGGTGAATTTTTTTAGAACTCATCTGTTTAAATTATATTGACCCTTAAAGTTCTGCATAATTAAGAGCGGATTGCCACTGCTGTCACCACTGGCGAGCTAGGTGGGCGTGGTTTCAGCAACCAGCCCCACCCATGTGCCGCCTTTTTGCCCATTTTCGATTATCCGGGAGTGACGCGTGCGCTTGCCAATGGCGGCACTCAGCTCTGCCCACTTTGGGCTTCAAAAATGCTCTTCAGAAACCTACGGGTGACGTCACGGACACTACGTCCATGTTTTTATACAGTCTATGGGTGAGACTCATTAAACTGAAATATGTAATAAACATTAATTTAACAACATTAGATGTAACATACAACCCTAATAAACATAACTGATAAGAAAAAACTAAGAAGAAACAGTTATTTCAAAGAAAAAACATCAAATTCAAACAAAATTTGAAATATTGTATGAATTTTGAATGCAATTTGAATTCTGGGAACATCAGTTGACGGTTTTTCCCTGTAAATTTTACAGGAACTTACCGTTAACCATTTAACAGGTTTTTTTTCTGTAGCATTTTCACAGTTTTTTACCATTAAAATCTGTCTGTACAGACACAGGCTATTTGTGTAAAACAAATGTAAAATTTGGTATAAAATTATGTTATAAAGAGATTAAAAAAATAACATATTGATAGGACTTATTTGAATCTGTGTATATGTAGCACACAATAATTAAATTTTAATTTTAGACTTTCAGTTTGTATCATTTAAGCAATTTTCTAATTGCTTAATTAATGAGTTTAATCCAAACATCTTTATGATGTAGACCTTAAACTGAATACTAAACTAACAATAAATATTTAACATTACTCATGTGCTTCTTTTAATACTGCATTATTTCATTTGAAGGTTTGAGCCTTTTCCACCTGTAAACTTTCGATATGTTAAGCAGCTATTTGAAGTTGTAGTAGCTGTAAGTTTGGCATTTTTGTATTTCTTAATTGCGGTTTAGCAGTATCTCGGCAAAATTACCACCACACATATTGATTTATTACAGTACTAAATGGAGAAACTTCTGAGAATTCCTCAGCTGACGGTGACCTTTTCTTGTTCTGTTGATTCCACAGGTTCCTCCTGAGTTTTAGACCAGGATGTTAACCACCCACCAAAGCTACCAATGTAGTTCACACCAGCTCTCCAGCTGAGCAAATGTTCTTTCTCCAGGCTGTAAGGAGGAATCAGAAGAGAACAACGGTGTTGAGTAGAACAAGTTTGAAATAGTTACTATATTTCAATTACTTCAATTTCTTACAAAGTAGACTGTAACAAAGATTACATTTCTGTAATCAGTTTAGTTACTAATTTTAAACTTTACAATATTTGTTTGAAATATAATACATTTAAAACAATTTACATGATGTTTGTTTGTCTTAACAAGACTGCTATAAAAGGATGTTTACTCACCACAGTTTACAGTTTGAGTCTCGTAGCACATCAATGAGCTGCTGCTTTGAGTCTCCAATTTTATTGTTACTCAGATCAAGCTCTCTTAAAAACAGCAGTGCTTTTGTTTCAGCCAAAGACTGAGCCATACAAGCAACATCTGAAAGGCCACAGTCATTTAGACTAGAAAGAGAAAGACAAAGAGACAGAGGAAGAAAAATTATTTTTACTTTCACCCAGAAGGCACAGTTACCGATGTGCACTTGCACTGTTGCTTCATTTATTGAACCACACTAAATATTTAAATACTTAGCATTTATTTTCAAACATTTATTTTTACTTAAACATATTCACATTTCACACTAAAACATGCCAGAAAAGATATTTTATATTATTGAACAATATAGCTGTGTACTTTTGCACTTTTATCTGTTTGAAACATTTGATTAATTTTACCATTTTGTGTACTGTTTTATTGTATTTTCAAAATCACTAAAGTTTAAACTTTTTTTGCTACATATATATATATATATTTTTTTAAATGTGTTAATTATCTTGTAAAGCCCGAAAAAATGAAATAATAGTAAGAAAAATATTTCTTTTTTATGGAAATTGTTAACCTTTATACAAAATATCAAATAAAAATGTTGCGTATGTGTTTTATGATTTGTATCATATTTTATACATTAGGATTTTATGGCTCATATTCAGGAATGAGTTATAGTGGCTCATACTTGAGGAGGAAAAACACCTCAATTATATTCCAAACTAAGCAAAAATGTGCAATTTGGTGCAGTTATTCATATGGTCAAAATGTAATATGAAATTCTCACAAAACTCTTTAACACCCAGATTATTAATTTTGTTTGAAATTACACCAGACTGATGATATTTCAAATTTCGAGCTCAAATTTGACAGTGAAATTCACATTAACCAATAGAAGTTGCCTGATGTCTTAAAATATAAATTAAGGAAACAGGGAAGTTTGAAAATCAAAGAATTATATATAAAATATAATACAGAAAAATAAAAGTACAATGGTACAAAGGTTCTGCAGGAACACACATTCACTCTTCTGTAACTTATCAATATTATTTTCTGTTAATGTTATTTACCATTACAGTTACTCTTATCACAAACATAATTTCTTGCATTAAACTAATATTTAATCAAATGGCTTTTTTTGCGCTCCTTTGCTTACACTCTCTCTGGTTTGATGCGCATGTACTTGGCTGAAACAGTTGTTCGCTCTGTAGCCTGCCATTTTTAAAGTGTCTTATACTTACACATTTTTTCATGACTGTTAGTGATACTACTGAGGTTCTTTGTGCCACACTGCACATTTAAAGCTAATCTGTAATGAAATTACTGTGTTTGTTACTTCTCAGGTGTTTATTTCACATCTTGCTTTCATCAGATCACAAACCACAACAGGAAATATTTTCCACAAATATAATGTGAACCCAGACTCATTGTGAGATATTGAGTAAAAGCGTTTGTTAAATTGCAATGCTGAAATGATTTTAAGCATTTTCTTTGTCACTGACCTCAATCTCTCCAGTTTACAGTGTGAATGATTCAGTACGTCACACAGGATCTGCACTCCTTTGTTTTCTATTTTATTCCCACTGAGGTCCAGCTCTCTCAGGTGTGATGGGTTTGAACACAGATCTGAAGTCAGGATGAGACACTGTTTCTCTGTAATTCTGCATCCACACAGACTGAAGAAAGAAAGAGAAAAGACAATGAATCATATCCATGTTAAGTTTGTGTGAGTTAAATGCATCATAACTAAATGTCATATAGCACACTAATACACCAGAAAACATGAAAACCAAGCTATTCCAAGCTAGGATTTGAGGATACTAGATTCAACCCAAGTGTGACCAATTATGAATCAGCCGCACTACCAGATACGTCTTCTACGTGCATTTATGCTTTGATTTGAAGGAAAACAGCATATCTGGTAGTGTGGCTGACACAGAAGAGCGTACGTTGCTTGCATCCAGCGAATATTCTCCAAAATGGCGCTACGCTGAACCAGAGGAGACGAATTGTTGAATAAATTTGTTATTTTTGTTTTTTTGCATACAAAAAGTATTCTCGTAGCTTCATAACGTTACGGTTGAACCACTGATGGCAGATGGACTATTCTGATGACGTCTTTCATAGTTTTCTGGGCCAAGACAGTGTTAATTGTTTGGCAGTCAATGGGACAGTCACAAGTCTCCTGGTTTTCATCCAAAATATCTTAAAGGGGTCATATAATGCCACATGCACTTTTACAAGTTGTTTGAACTGAAATGTGTGTTGGCAGTGTGTGTACACAACCACCCTATTATGATAAAAATCCACCCAGTGGTTTTTTTGTAATCTTGTTAAATGTTTAACCCTTTCTCAAATCGAGACGTCTGTCATGTGACGTCACACGGACGGAGGTCCCTCCCACAATAGTTTGATTGACAACAGAGTTTTCGCACAGACTGCACTGGTGTCCCGCCCTGAGTGAGCTGTCATCAGTTGTTTCACCGCCCGAGCAGATGTAGACAAGAATGACTCCTAAGCGATTGAGGTTTTTTGTTGTTGGATGTAATAATGAACATAGCAGTAGCCATTTACTCCCGTCATCTGAGCCGCTGAAGAGGATTACGTTTGTTTTTGAAGGGAATGCACCCTCGATCTACCTAAATGCGTCTATGTTCGCGCGAATCATTCGTGATCCAGCTTCACCTCCAGAAAAAGTGAGTACAAGGTTTTTTAAATTAATCTTTCAAGTTTCAGGATGAATGCAGCTAAAGTAAACAATCCCTCAGAGAACAGCTCGGAAGAGAGGGGCGGAGTCAGCAGAGCTCATTAACATTTAAAGGAGAATGACACAATACCGCTTGCTCTGACAAGAGCTGTTTTTGACAGGGTGAAAAAGGTGTTTTTACACTACCAATGAGAAATTTTAACCAAAATATGTTACAGACTTGTCATTATGACCCTAAAGAATAATATCAACTTGTGAGAAAATGGGCATTATATGACCCCTATAAATTGTGTTCCGAAGACGAACAAAGCTTTTACAGGTTTGGAACGACATGAGGGTAAGTGATTAATGACAAAATTTTCATTTTGGGGTGGAGTAACCCTTTAATACAGCACCATCTGTTCAAGAATAAAGTTCAACATAAACATGTACTCTTTAAATTCCAAAGTGGGGGTAAATATGCTTTTATCAATGTTTTATGATAAACATGACTCAATATAACATTGTGACTACAGTAAAAGAGCATTATTGGAATTGAGGATGTTAGGATAAACCTGAAACACACGTGATCATTGTCATGCAGTGAATCGATATTTAGGTCTCTGCAGAGCAAAAGTGGGCGTTTCTGACTTTGTGGGTGTTTTCAAACTGCTGGGTGTTTCTAAATCATGCAATGAAAATGATCCCCCAGTGTTAATTTTGATAGCAAATTTTGATTTAGTTTTAGTCATATTTTAGTCATCTAAATTATTTTTAGTTTTAGTCTAGGTTTAGTTGACTAAATCTACAGTACATTTAGTCAGCTAAAATCTAATTGGTTTAGTTACAGTGCAATGCATTTAAACTGCATTTCTCTGATATTTCCAAACTCATTATACTGTATAGGTTTGATATTAAGGTTTTATCGTGATAGACACGGATTTAACTGTGGAGACGCACAACATGCCTTTAAATTAAAATTAAATAAAACCACTTCTCATGAAGAACAAAAACATGGTCTTTTCAATGAAATACCAGTGGTTATATAGGCTAATTAAGCATTCCTTATAACAACTTGTTTACCATATTCTTCATTCTTTCAAGCAGACATATTTATTTCTATAAATAAATTTAGATTAATCTTTATTAGGGCTACTAAAGTGATTTAGTCAAGAGCAGTGAGTGACTTTCTGTCTTTCTTTGTTGCTTGATTAGCATCAATGACTCGGACAATAGTGACTAAATTAGGCTGCTATCCCTTTAAAACCGAATGCACGGATGCAATGTACTGATACACGTTCTCCCTACTGTTTATGTTCTCTTAAGACGTAATCGACTGTTTTTACATGAATACTCGTCAAAACGGACAATTCGACAACATTTTGTGTGTATTTCTCCGTTCATGCGACGCGAAAGAGTGCTCGTGTGCTGTGTGAGGCACGCCGTATATACTTCTGCGCTCAGAAAACCGGACTGAATTGAGTTCTCCCGTGCGTTGTCAAATTTATCCATATGTCTGCTCTTCTCTTACTCCCACATATTGACATTTTTGAATGTCTTATCAGACATGCAGCAAGTGTATGTTAGCTTATGTCCCCCTGGTTCAAATGTACACATCCAACCTCCTACGCAGCAGATTCGTTCTGAATGAATCTCTTCCCAAATCGTCCCTCCTAAATCAGCATACTATCATCTAAAAAACATTGCAAGAATTAGATGTTTTGTTTCCAGTCAAGACTTGGAGAAACTTGTTCATGCCTTTATCACCAGCAGGGTGGATTATTGTAATGGTCTCCTCACTGGCCTTCCAAAGAAGACCATTAGACAGCTGAAGCTCATCCAGAACGCTGCTGCCAGGATTCTGACTAGAACCAGAAAATCTGAGCATATCACACCAGTCCTCAGGTCCTTACACTGGCTTCCAGTTACATTTAGGATTGATTTTAAAGTACTTTTCCTCATTTACAAATCTCTCAATGGCCTAGGACCTAAATACATTGGAGATATGCTCACTGAATATAAACCTAACAGACCACTCAGATCATTAGGATCGAGTCAGTTAGAAATACCAAGGGTTCACACAAAACAAGGGGAGTCCGCTTTTAGCTATTATGCCGCCCGCAGTTGGAACCAGCTTCTAGAAGAGATCAGATGTGCTAAAACATTAGCCATATTTAAATCCAGACTTGAAACTCATCTGTTTAGCTGTGCATTTGTTGAATGAGCACTGTGCTGCGTCCGAACTGATTGCACTATGTATAATCATTTTCTATTCTTAAATGTTTTAAATTATTTTTAAATCAATTTTTATATCATTTGGTTTTCATTGTTGTGATTATTATTATTTTTTAATTCCTTGTTTTTATTATTATTTTTAATGACTATTTCACTTTTCACTTAATGTAAAGCACTTTGAATTACCACTGTGTATGAAATGTGCTATATAAATAAACTTGACTTGCCTTGCCTTGCCTCCCTAACATTTTCGTCTCGTTTTTATTCGTTGATGAAAATGTCAATAGTTCCCTGTCGATACTCCACTCGTACTGCGTCTTGATAAAGACGCATATGGGAAAAGTCTTTTTTCTCCTGAACTGAAGCCTTATTCAATCACGCAGTGAAACTGCATGACTATTGGTTTGTGCAGTGTATAAAATACAAACCAATGGGTCGGCAGCGGAGCTGCACGAGCCTATGGCGACGAAGCCCGCCAGAATGGGCGGAGCCATCTGGCCATATAAGCAGCCGTTTCGCCATAGGATCCTCAGATTTCTTCTCCTTCAGCGACGATGACTTCGTCTCCACTGATCCCAGAAGCCTTCTCGCTGTTGACACGCCTCGTAGCTGGACCCAGCGACCTCAAATCTGCTCGGCTGAGCCGCCGCCTTCCTCGCGCTCCAGCATCGCAGCAGTTCCGGTCCTGTTCGCTGCCACTATCCGGTGAGTGCTCTAAAAAGAGCAAATTTCTCGGCGTTGTTGCAAATGCTGCCACTGTGAGTGTGGCTGCAGAAGAGCCGACACAGAGACTGCGCGCTCACCAAGATGGAATGCTCAAAAGAGTATGAGTCTCGCTCTTCCCCGCTAGCTGACCGCCTTCTATGAAGGCAGCTCCGCTCTGCCGTTTCTCCTCTCTCAGCAAAGCTCGGAGAATGAAACATCAGAGCCACGGAGCTCCCGCAGCCCTCTGATCCGCCGGTGTTCACACGTGAGAATCAGAGCTCCTCATTCTTTGAGCGGCTCTATCCTCTTTGGCAGATCGGAGTGGAAAGCTCTGTGTGTGCGTCGCTGAAGCTGCACTCACACAGGCAACATGCTTTCAGCCGGACTCTGTCCTGATTTGCTCGTGGTCCTCTATGTAGCAGGCCCCGCCTCCCCCTCTCTCACGTTCTCTTCTCCCAGTCACCTCGGAGACAGGAACGGCGAGCTCGCGAGGCT
Organism: Onychostoma macrolepis; assembly: GCF_012432095.1. Classification (NCBI taxonomy): domain Eukaryota; kingdom Metazoa; phylum Chordata; class Actinopteri; order Cypriniformes; family Cyprinidae; genus Onychostoma; species Onychostoma macrolepis. Next base: position 12,097,103 of record NC_081176.1, on the reverse strand, counting down.
GAGCGATCAGGCTTGAGTGATCTACACGCCACCATTTCCCGCGTGCTCACTTTGATCTGCCAGCGCTTGTGTTAACACGTGAGGATTAGTGCCCCTCTTTACATGGAGTGGCCCAATCCTTCCGCGCGGATCATAGAATGCTGCGCTGGGCGGCCCCGCCTCTCACGTTTCTTTTCTCCCAGTCACCTCGGAGAAAGAGACGGTAAAATCGCGGGGCTGGGCGTTCAGGCTTGAGTGATTTTTGCCAGCGCTACTTTCATTATGGAAGCGTTACAAAGCATCGAGTCTAGCGCCCCCAAACGGCCTCTTCAGCTCCGGGTGCCGACAGCAATGTGTTTGTGGTAAATACTGTTGTGTACACTGGGCCCGTTCAAATAGCGCCCACACAACTGATCGCTGTTATGGCGAGGAAAATAAAACACTAACATTTTCAAGAGAGAGCGCATTCCTCTCCCTCCTATCGCGAGCTTCAGGTCCCGCTGTAGAACGGTCCCTCCAGCCCAGAGCGAGTCAGGCTTCTACAGTCGTTACTTCCTCGTCCCCAAAAGGATGGCGGTCTCCGGCCATCCTCATTCTCAGACACCTGAATCGCGCCCTCATGAAGAGGTCGTTCAGGATGATCATGCGGAAGCAGATCCTCTCGCAAATTGCCAAGGGAACTGTTTCTTTTCTCTGGACCTGAAAGACACATACTTTCACATCCAGATAGCCCCCTATCACATGCGATTATTGAGATTTGCCTTTGAGAGAGTGGCCTATTAGTACACGGTCCTTCCCTTGGACTGTTTCTGGCCCCCCACACTTTTACGAAGTGCATGGACACGGCTCTTCCCCTCTAAGATAGACAGGGAATCCGCATTCTCAACTACCTCAATGACTGGCTCGTTCTGGCCCAGTCAGAGGTGGAGCTATTATCGCACAGAACCCTCATCCTCAGCCACCTAGAGCGCCTGGGACCCAGGGTCAAATTCGCCAAGAGCACACTGTTTTCCAGCCATCGAATATCGTTCCTGGGTACAGTTCTCGACTCGACTCAAATGAGAGCCGTAGTCGCACCAGATCATGCTCTGGCCATGCGAGAACTCGCGACCTCCTTCGAGACCGGTGCCACCCGCCCTCTCAAGGCGTTTCAAAAGATGCTAGGCCTCATGGCCGCAGCATCGTCAGCACTACAGTTTGGTCTGCTTCGCATGCGACCTCTCCAGCGCTGGCTGAAAGCACAAGTTCCATCACACGCGTGGCATCACGGACGTCTGCGTATCAGGGTGAGCCAGGCCTGTATAACAGCCCTAGCCCCCTAGGAAGACCCTCACTGGAAGGGAAGGGACGTGGCCATGGGAATGGTTTGCAGAAGAAAGGTTGTCACGACAGATGCCTCCAACACAGGTTGGGGGGCGCTGTGCGAGGGCAGACTGACTTTCGGCCATTGGTCGAAAGCAAAGAAAAGGCTTTACATCAACTGCTTGGAAATGCCAGCAGTATGTCGAGCCTGCCAGTTCTTCCTGCCAGACCTGAGGGGACACCACGTGCTAATCTGCTCGGGCAGCATGTCTGTGGTGTCCTACATAAATCACCAGGGAGGCTTTTCCTCGAAGCGCCTTTGCCTATTGGCAGAACGCCTTCTGGAAAGATCTCAACCCCATCTACGCTCGCTGAGAGCAGTGCACATACCGGGCAAATGGAACCAGGGAGCGGACAGGTTATCTCGGAGCAATGTCCCCTCAGAGGAGTGGACGCTCCATCCGCAGATGGTTCAGAGAAATTGGGAGATCTTTTGACGAGGCCGAGGTAGACCTCTTCGCCTCGGGAGACAACTCTCACTGCCTGACTTATTATTCGAAGGTCGAGGATGCATTGGCCCTCGAACGGCCCAACCTCCTCCTTTATGCGTTCCCCCCGATCGCCCTGATTCTGCAGGTTATCAGGCGAATCAAGGATTGGGGACACAGGGTCCTCTTGGTGGCCCCCCTGTGGAAAAATCAACCTTGGTTGTCAGAGACTCAGCTGCTCATAGCAGCCCCGTGACCCATTCCTCTGAGATGGGACCTCCTGTCTCAAGCGAACGGGACAATTTGGCACGCTCGGCCGATCTCTGGGCCCTGCACATTTTGGCCGCTCGACGGGAGCCTGCGAGCTTCTCAGAGAGCGTGCTGAATACCATTTTTGAGGCTAGAGCACAGTCTACGAGACCTCTATGCCCTTAAATGGTCCGTGTCCTCCACGTGGTGCCTAGACCATGGTGAAAACCCGTCTACCTCTGACTTATCGGTGGTTCTGTCCTTCCTGCAAGAATTGCTGGATAAGGGACGTTCCCCGTCCACACTCAAGGTTTACGTAGCAGCTATAGCGGCCTCACACGCCCCTATAGCAGGTCAATCGTTGGGCAGGAACACTTCTGTTGTCCGCTTCTTGAGGGGTGCCAAGAGGCTGAATCCGCCTCGGCCCCTCACAGTCCCTACATGGGACTTGCCCATGGTTTTGAGAGCCCTGAAGGGCCCTCCCTTTGAGCCGCTATAGTCCACTACCCTTCGGTCACTGTCGCTAAAGACTGCTCTGCTCTTAGCACTAGCGTTGGTCAAGCGAGTAGGAGACCTGCAGGTGCTCTCCACTAGCCCTGCCTGCCTGGAATTCGGGCCTAACAACACTGAAACCAAGGCAGGATTATGTGCCCAAGTGCTTTCCACTCCATTCAGAGCTCAGGTCATCACGCTCTCCGCGCTTCCTCCCTCTAATGAGAACCGGGAGTTATCCTTGCTCTGCCCAGTCAGAGCCTTGAGAATCTACTTTGAGCAATCCGCCCTTTTAGGAGGTCGGAACAACTCTTTGTTAGCTTCGGTAACTGCGCCAGAGGGCTTCCAGTTACGAAGCAAAGGCTCTCCAGATGGATAGTGGATGCCGTTACGCTAGCGTACTCTTCCTTGGGCCTACAATGCCCCATCGAAGTACGAGCCCGCTTCACAAGAGGCATCGCCTCGTTGTGGACGTGGTCTAGCGGTGTGTCTATTACAGAGATTTGTGCGACGGCCTGCTGGGCTTCGCCGTCCACATTGCTAGGTTTCATAACCTCTCTGCTTAAATGGGCATACTTGCGTATGGGAACAATACTAACAGAGAGTCCTTGCCTGCACACGCTCAAGCTCTCTGGTTGGTTGCTTGCATGCTTCGGTCCTGGGAGTACCGAATATATAAGAGTCATCTGGAACGGTCACCCAGGCCGGGCGTAACCTCTATGAGTTTAGCCTTGGAGTTTACTATTATGCTTCCCTATGGGCATTGAGTGCTTAAGGAAGTATATTATGTAGTCGTTCCTCTACCATAGCACGGCGTGATTGAATTGAGTTCCCATATGCGTCTTTATCAAGATGCAGTACGAGTGGAGTATCGACAGGGAACGTACTCGGTTACTGTCATAACCTCGGTTCCCTGAGATACAGAACGAGTACTGCATACTTTGCTGTGCTAGGTAGCTGCACGACTCAGTCGTCGCTTCAGTCGAAGTAACCTGAGGATCCTATGGCAAAACAGCTGCTTATATGGCCAGATGGCTCCGCCCATTCGGGCGGACTTCGTCACCATAGGCTCTTGCAGCTCCGCTGCCGACCCATTGGTTTGTATTTTATACACTGCACAAACCAATAGTCGTGCAGTTTCACTGCGTGACTGAATAAGGCTTCAGTTCAAGAGAAAAAAGGCTTTTCCCATATGCGTCTTTATCAAGACGCAGTACTCGTTCCGTATCTCAGGGAACCAAGGTTACGACAGTAACCAAGTATGATTTTCATAATAGTTTTTGTCATTCAAAATGAGTTTTAGTTTTACGAAAATTATTCGCCAACGAAATTAACACCGCCCCTTACCTGACCCCACCCCTAAACCTACCCGTCACTATGGCATCAGCCAGTCAGGTAACATGGACAAAAACGCCCCTCTGTTTTGGCCAATCGTGAAATAGCTGTGTCGTCATAAGAGCTCCTGCAGCTTCTCTAGAGAAACTGCGCCGACTGAGTCAGCCGGCTGTTCTCAGAGCACCATCGTGGTACTTTGATACCACATGTGACAGTGACGTGGCGTCAGCGGCGTCTCAAGTCAGACAAAACTTGTAACCAGCATGCACTGCTTCAAGTCAGATTTCGATCAATCTGTGCAGCGCTGCATGAAGTCGAACATGGTGATTGCATCAAAGCTCCAAAACAAAAGGCTAGTAAAATATGTTAACATAAAGATATGATAAAGATTTTTGGTCCAAATTATTTTTTAAGGTGTCTGGTGTTAATATATGAATTCACAATTATTACATTTTGTTGAGTGTTGTCATAAAATCAGTGTTGATGTTAATGGTCAAAATTGTGACCTGTGGGATAACAGTGCATTTAGGTATCCAGTTGCAGTTGTTAGTGAAGGCTGCAGTAAAATGTTGCAATGACAAAATATTGCACTAAATTAAAAGTTACAAAATGTTACAAATAAGTTACAATATTGATGTTGTAATACTGGTAGCACTAATATAACAATTTTAAGATATATGTTACGATAACAATTTTTAAATATGTTGATGGTTGTATTTTTTGTTGTATCTCAGTATTCCTATCAATGTTGTATAAGTGTTTTTATGCATAATAGTAACTTTAGAATGTGATCAATCTGTTTAAAATTTAAAAAAAAAAAATTTATTTCAAAGGGTTACGAATGACACATCATCTGGATATTTTCATGTCTGGAAAAAATTTGGGATTAAACGGGTTAAGTGAAGAAAGCGAAGTCAAGTTAAATTTACTGCATGCCGGTGTAGTTTGTTACTGTTACTATTATAAATCATAGTAGTCTGTATTTACTTCATTATTAAACCTCCAGAAACATGCATTTCATTACCTCATAGATTTCATGAAAAGCACCATTGGTGTTACAGAAGCCATTTAACTCTGTCAGACTCATAATAATCTATTGTCATGCAAGTTTTTGTACAGTCTAATGATACTAACTGTAGTTTTTCCAGTTTGCACTGTGAACTGCTCAACAAAACACCAAGGTTTTCAACTCCAGAGTCTCCTAGTTGATTCTCACTGAGGTCCAGTTCTCTCAGGTGTGATGGGTTTGATTTCAGAGCTGAAGTCAGGATGACACACTGTTTCTCTGTAATACGGCATCTACACAGACTGAAAACAAGAGAAAAGACAACGTTAAGTTCACGTGTGTTTAATGCATCATGAATAAACACCATACTGTCACTAATACACCACCAAAAACCTGAAAACCTAATTATATGACCATAAACCAAGAAACCATACAAATTGTGCTTAATAAAAACTGATTTAGTGAAAAGTATTGGTTCTGTAAAAGCCATGTAACTGTCAATACAATCTACTGTCATTCATGTTACGTTAGTTTTTTCATCTGTTCTTCTCTTTTTTTTTTTTTTTTTTTTTGCAGAAAAGACTTCAGCATATGAACATTTTACAGCCAAAGATTTCAAATCCTACAAGGTTTGTTTTTGTTTTTTCTACTGGCACTTATGCATCAGTCCATCAGCTAATAGCATAATAAACTTTAATCACACTGTAACTGCTGTACAGTACAATGTTACTAACTCTAGTTTTTCCAGCTTGCATTGTGGGCTCATCAGTAGATCACTGAGGTTTGTTGCTCCCAACTGGCCTAGTTCATTCCCACTCAAGGCCAGCTCTCTCAGGTGTGATGGGTTTGATTTCAGAGCTGAAGTCAGAGCTAAACAATCTTCAGCTTTTATAGCACAGTACCTTAACCTGCATTCAGAGAAATGAGATAAACTTTTCATTTTGTTTCATTAAAATACCAAAACACTCATTTCGTTGTTGTACGTGAATGTTCCTCACCTCAATCTTTCCAGTTTACAGCGTGAATCCTTCAGTATATCATAAAATTTAGTCACTCTTGTGTGTTTAAGTACATTTCCACTGAGGTCCAGTTCTCTCAGGTGTGATGGGTTTGATTTCAGAGCTGAAGTCAGAAAGACACACTGCTTCTCTCTAATACTGCATTTACACAGTCTGAAGAAAAAAAAAAAAAAAGGTCAAAGGTTCAGATCCTTGACGACTGTCTTATAAAAACAGCAACAGTAGACATAGTCTTCCATTTAGTCTATAGTTGAGTTATTAATTGATTTTTAAGTTTTGAATGCCAGAACCTGCTGTTTATTAAAAACATTTTATCAAATACTTTAAATTAAATTATTTCCTATTTAGACACCTATTATTAAAGGTGACAGAAATACAGTTGCATTACAGATGCAGTGCTAGGGTTCAAATACTGTAAACTGGGCCTGTTTGGCTAAACAGTAACTGCTGTACAGTATAATGATACTAACGCTAGTATTTCCAGCTTGCATTGTGGACTCATCAGTAGATTGCTAATGTTTTCAAATCCAGAGTCTCCTAGTTTATTCTCACTGAGGTCCAGCTCTCTCAGGTGTGATGGGTTTGATTTCAGAGCTGAAGTTACAGCAGAACAACCTTCATCTGTCACATCACAGCATCTTAACCTTCATAGGGAAAAGAAGAAAAGCAGAAAATAAAACATTCTGTAAAGACAAATGAAGAGGGATCATCTTTATTTCAACAGATCACAAAATGCTCTTTACAAGATACTGAGTATGAAGTGTCTTTGTTTAAAAACTGTCAAAGTGATTTTGAGCATTTTGTTTCTTGTATGTGAATGTTACTGACCTCAATTTCTCCATTTTACAACGGAAATCAATCAGTAGATCACATATGTGCTTTACTCCTTTGTTTTCTATTTTATTTCCACTCAGGTCCAGCTCTCTCAGGTGTGATGGGTTTGATTTCAGAGCTAAAGTCAGGATGAGACACTGATTCTCTGTAATACTGCATCCACACAGACTGAAGACAGAAAGAGAAAAAAAAACAATGAATCAGATCTCAGATCATCTAAAGTTTTGGAGAATTTGGATAATTTGCCTGACTGTAATTTGTCATTTGAAAGTCTCACTTGAAAATCTCTTGAACAGCAGTTATGAAACATTAGTTCTATTCCAGGTGCATTCGGTTGACATAAATTTTAAGACTGGTTCTTCTATGTCAATGTCACCGTTTGGCTCAACGGGGCACATGTTTAGGAAAGCTGTTCCAAACTACATACTGTAAGGTTTCCTTAGTTCACATGAACTAATGATGAACAATACTTCTACAGCATTTTTCAAATAAAAAGTTGCATCTCTTAACATTATGCACTGTGAACTAACATGAACAAACAACAAAAATTAACGAAGATTAATCTGATCCAGTGTCCATTCACTAAAGTAGTTTTGTATGTGTGCTTGCTCCAAAAATAATTGAATAAAAACTGTCCCTGAATTTAAGCAGGACTAAAGTGTAGGATCAGAACGAGTCAGACCATTTAAGATTCGATCAGAACATCGAAACATGAGGAGCCGAAATTCCAGAGAGGCCCCAAGAAAACAGGACAACGTCATAAATTAAATCCTAGCACCAGCCCGTCTGAAGACAGCCTAACCAGCAAGCCTCTTTCACAGGACAGCTTGCAACATTAAGACAAAAGAATACTTATTGATAAGTCCAATGCAGGAAGGAGATCGTCAAATTTGGGGCAAGTGATTAAGATTAATGGCCAAAGAGATACACCGCGTGACCAGCACATGTAGATCTGTGATAGAAATCATGAGCTTCTTTAGATTGACTTCTCCCCCACACATAGAAGACAAAGAACCAGACTGAAATTCCTTTGTCCAAAGAACATGTCTTTTGGTCTCCACAGAACTTCACAGAGTTTTTTCCATATGCACCAAAAATCATCTTAAAAGGACTTATGAGCAACTAATAAACTCCATATTATGTATTTAACCCACACAATTGACAATCATGTTTTAATCACATATTATGTATGTCTTTTGAATAACTAGGGAATAGCTTAAGGGTTATTCGTGTTTGGCATGTATGAGTTTGACAATTCCAGCTTGAAACGTTTCTTCCAATTGATTCTTTGTCAGATGTATCATATTCTGGTTATAGAATTATACTTTGCAAGAGTGTGTAAAATTCGGACCATGTGACTGATAACATGCTGATTTATGATGGAAGGAACAACCCTAGCTAAGATAATAGCCTATCAAATTGGTCAAGACACCAGATGGAATGTGTCCAGAAGCCGACTTTAAAACTCAGGACACCATCAAATCTTCCTCTTCTTCAAAATCTCTTTTTCAAATCCAGCTTCTCTATTCTTATTATTTTTGCCACCACGTTTTGATGCTGCTCTTTGAGCGCCATTCCAGCGTACTTCGGCCTGCACGCCAGCTGCTACCACAATGAGAAGAAAAAACACCTAGTCTCGATATATCATTTTATTCTTTTACTTTAGTATCTTTTCTTTCCATTGAGTTTCGTGTTCAAAAGTTAGGTTTGTCGCAAAGTCCAGCTCCGACTGCAACCGCTTCAAACTTAAACCAGCAACTAACTACAAAACCATCGTCAGACAACGCCCAACCATTGGCTACCCAAGACATCACTTCAAAGACTACTGAACTTCCAATAAACAAACAACTCCTGGAAACCCCCTTTCCTGCAACGACGACGACAGAAGGGAATCCCTTTAACACAAAGGCAACGCGCAAGTAACCTCCAGGTCTAACTGAGCTGGTGCATTTAATATAAATTTCAGCCTCATTGAGAAACTCAATGCGAGGTTTAAATAAGTGATTGATGGTTTTTCAGGTCTATGCAATTGCACATATTGCTATAACTTGGGATATCACATTTTCATTCTCTTAAACTCATCCTTTCATCACTTTCTCTATTTCTGCAACGTGTGAATGTGTGAATGCATGTGTTCATGTGTTAGATTAGTTTATGTCTTAGGTTTATATAAATAAAGTCTTATTTATATTAAAAAGTGAAATATCTTGTGTTTTGTGCTTACAAGTTAATGTCTTAAACTGCCGATTTCATTACTGTGCTTATTAAGTGTTTTCACTATATTTTGGATTTTAATATCCATTGCAGAGTTGATGTTATACGGCTCGTTTAGTTAATCGCAGGCCGATTCAGCGATCAGCTGTAAAACAGTGATTCTGTTCAAATTCCCTATACAATCATAAAGGATTCCCTTTGAGCTAAATTGACTTAGTTTACATTATACATATTACCCTTACAAAAGGATTAGTGTGAACATCAGCCGATAAAGACCGATGGCCGATCAGTTGGTAGATCACTAATTGTTCTCCCTCTACAGTAACTGAAATAATTACTGACCCAAGAGCAAACTGACTTGGCCTACTTTTAAAGCTAAATGCCATTTTATAATTATTTGTGTTTTTAATGGCCTGTTTAATTTTAATACTTCACATTGTGACACGTATGTCTCAAACAAATGAGAAAATAGTATTATCAAATACACGTTAAATGATGTAAGATACTCACGTCAGTGTGTTGAGTTTACAGTGTTTATCCTGCAGTAGAGCAGCGATCTGATTCACTCGTGTGTCTCCTAGTTCATGTCTACTCAGATTCAGTTCTCTCAGGAGTAACGGGTTTTCACCCTGAACTTTAGTCACATATTGGCAGGCTTCATCTGCAGCAGGACCCAAAAACCTGCAAAATTAGGATTCAGTTTATTTCTATAATTTTAGAAATCTATAATCTATAATTTCTATTTAAACTGTGCTGTAGCTTGAACCAAAACTAAACTGTGCTGACATTTGTCACCAATAGCACAGAACACTTAGATGCACCAAACTGCAGATTATTGTATTACTGAAATAATATTTTGTATGAATATTGAGCCTGCATATCATTTATATGTTATTATTTCATCACATCTCACCTCAGTGTCTTCAGCTGACAGTTTGGATCCTGTAGTAACTCATTGAGCTGCTCCACTCCTGATTGTCCAGGATCATTTCCTGTGAGATCCAGCTCTATCAGGTGTGAAGGGTTTGATCTCAGAGCTGAAGCCAGAGCTTTATAACCTTCTTCAGTGATACTGCAGTCTAAAAGTCTAGATGAAGACAAAAAACAATGTCTCAAATGTATTCAGTTACTTATTGAGTAAAAACAAGATTTTATTTTTCAGAATATGATATTTATAATTGTCTGTGCCCAAAAAATGCAACATGTGCCAATGTTGCCAAAATGTTTTTAGACAAAAGCATACTACTGATTTTTACTACTGTAAAATATATCACTGACAGATATTTTCTGTTCATGTTTAAATTCTCCAAATTCAAACCTGAGTATCTGCAATGTGCACTGAGAGTTTCCCAGTAGAGTGCAGATTTCAGTCACTCCAGAGTTTTCTAGTTTATTTCCACTCAGATCCAGTTCTATCAGGTTTGAAGGATTTGAATTAAATGCTGAAGTCAGAGCAGCACAACCTTCTGCTGTAATACTGATGCAATTAAACCTGTGGAAAAGAGAAAAACAAATAACCCTAACATGCAATTATGCAACTAGTAGCTTTGGCTTTAACTATTTTAGTCCACCAACATGAGATTTGCATGATAAATATTTTTTAGAAGTTGACCTTTGTTGTACACATTGACTAAAATACTTACATCAGTTTTTTCAGTCTACACTGTTCATTCTTAAACAGAGTCGAGAAGATCTTCATTCCTGAGTTTCTGAGTTTAGTCTCACTCAGATTCAGCTCTGTCAGATTTGAAGAGTTTGAATTTAAAGCTGCAGTCAGAACACGACAATCTTCTTCTGTGATATCGCTGTTATTCAGACTGTGTTAACAGAAAATACAGATACAATAAATAGTTGTATTAAATATTTACCAAGAGTTAGTTAAAAGTCAACACTCTCTGGTAAACGATTCATAAAACACACCCAGAAGCAAGTTCAAAAGTATTAAAAATTATCATGATAATGATAAAACTTACATCAGTGTGTTGAGTTTACAGTGTTTATCCTGCAGTACAGCAGCAAGTTTGTTCAGTCCTGAGAGTCCTAGTTTATGTTCACTCAGATTCAGCTCTCTCAGGTGTAACAGGTTTTCACCCAGAACTCTATTCACATCCTGACAGGCTTCATCTGCAGCAGGACCCAAAAACCTGCAGAACAGATGATGAAGCAGGATTCAATTCAACTAAACTTGGTGTAATAAAAATATGGGAAACAGTGAGAAATGGTTTATCTTGAATTTACCTTGACACAAAAGATTGCTTCAGTGAAATAATATTTGTATTAATAATTCAACATAATGCCATTTATTTTGTATTATTTCATTATATCTCACCTCAGTGTCTTCAGCTGACAGTTTGGATCCTGTAGTAAATCATCGAGCTGCTTCACTCCTGATTGTCCAGGATCATTTCCTGTGAGATCCAGCTCTATCAGGTGTGAAGGGTTTGATCTCAGAGCTGAAGCCAGAGCTTTATAACCATCTTCAGTGATACTGCAGTCTGAAAGTCTGCAGAAAGACAAAAACAACCAAGTAAAAAACAAAGGTCAAAACATGACTTCATCATTACTATTAGCATTCCTCGCACCAATTGGATACTTATATTTCCCAGCACCTCAAAAATGCAATCTGTTTGTCAATACTTTCTAAATCTTTCTACACAAACATGTTTTTCACTACTGTAAGTAACATTACTGAATTGTTCCTTGATACACAATGCCAGTTTACAGACCAGTTGGAGTTAGACTGTCACGGTTGATAGAATCACTGTCTTATCCTTGCTTGTCTGCTGTGGTGTGCTGTCAGTGGGTGTGTCCGAGCTCGTGATTACGGGCTGATCAGTCCCAGCTGTGGCTCATTACTGGGGCTATTTAAGATCAGCTAACGCTCTTCTCTTTGTCAGATCCTCAGAGTTTCTCAGTGTTCCAGTCCTGCACGTTCTGTCTACTGGTGTGTTCCTGTCTCTGCCCTGCCTTCGGAGGATTCCACAGCTGGACTTGGCTGCCCATTGCGTCCCTGCGCCTGTCTTCCATCCATGCTGTGCATGAGCTCTGTTCCCACTAAGTGACTTCTCAATAAACGGTTGTATATCTGCAATTGAATCCTTTCTCTTGATTTCATAACATAGGCTTGCCATCTTCAGAAAATTAAAATACGGGACAATCGCTTTTTATATATATATATATATATATATATATATATATATATATATATATATATATGAAAATGCATATTTTTCAATTAAAGACCGCTTATAGATTTAATATGGGCTGCTTTTGGTGCTTGACACTTTTTCAAGAAAAATGTAAAATGTTTCTCTCTATTTAACAACAATGAAAGACGAATTCCCTTACTGATCACGGGCCTGTACCATGAAGCTGGCTAGCCAGGTAAGTTTCAGTTTAGCTTGCGCCAACTCTGGGTTTTAGGTACCATGAAAGTAGCTTGGCTTTTAGCTGTGTTAATTGCCATAGTAGCTTACACTCCACAACTAACCTGCTCCGGGGCAGGTTATGTTCTGAGTTAGAGATCTCAAAATGAAATTGGACCAATCGGATGTGAGCAAACTGACACATGTCTGACACAAAAGTCACTCTCCCAGTTTATCTTGCTCCAAATTAAAGGTCACTAGTACAAAAAAAAAAAAAGTTGGTCTGGCCTTAATGATAATTACATTATTTTATGATTTATTTAATTATATGATTTATATTATTATTAATCCATTACACACGAGCAATTTTAGTTTAACAGTTATTATAAATTTATTTTAAATGAATGTTAATAGATACAGATTGTATATAAGTTGTAGAATCAATAGATAACGCTTTAAAAATGACTATGACCTTACATGTTCGAGTCTCTATCGCTGTATATTTCCAACAATATAAACTAACTTAAGTTTCACTTGTGTCTGCACTGATAATTTGTAATTGCTATTCATAATTGCAAGATAATTTATTTTATTTGTCCTTTCATTAACAAGTACTTTTTCATTGTAAATGCATTTAAATTAATCACATTTTTCAATCTTTTAACCTTTAGCAAAACCTTTAACTTTTAACCAAGGCTTGTGATTGGCTGTTCGCCACTGATGTCGCACATTCATGTGCACATGCTCCACAAGCTCAGGATCAAAGCCTGAGTTAACAAAGAAAGTTGATGATCAGCATCATGGTACCAACAAAGACGGAGTGGTTTGGTTTTGTCAACTCGAAACTAATCCTGTAACTCTGAATTTGTTCATCTACCATCATGGTACAGGCCCCACGTCTCTTGCGCGGTTGGATGTTGGACTCATGAAAAATAATCACCTTGTTTGTATTCACCAAAACTGATTTACTGAAGTCAAAACACAGACAGAATTTGCGTTAGCGCGAGCGTTACTTGCTGTGAGCCGGGAATGACGAGCTGGCAAAATTATTCCACAGCCTTCCTTGAACCGTTATGTTCACGATTTCTGATTTGCTTAACTTATACTGCGTGAGGGTGGCTGTGACTAGATGATAACAGAAATCGGTGATCATTTTCAAATGATCAGCACTCCGGCTGTTGTATCAGTCAGTGGTTAGCAGAAATGGGAGGTCACGTACGGGACACATAAATTAAGCCCAATATATGGGACGTCCCGCCTAATACGGGATGGTTGGCAACCCTAGTTGGAGCTTTAGCTGTACACTGATTCATGTTTAAATTAACCAAATTCAGACCTGAGTATCTGTAGGGTGCATTGTGAATTTCTCAGCTCACTGGAGATTTCTGTTACTCCTAAGTTTCCTAGTTGATTCTCGCTCAGATCCAGCTCTCTGAGGTTTGAATTAAATGCTGATGCCAGAGCAGCACAACCTTCACCTGTAATACTGATGCAGTTCAACCTGTAGAAGAACAAATAAAAAAATTAAGCTATTACTTTTATCCACCAATATGAGATCTGCATGATAATCATACTGTAAAGTAACATATATATATATATATATATATATAATGATATTGTAATATTTTGCATTTTATGGTAAAATACTTAAGCCTAAACCATGCTTCCAACCCTACATTGAACAAGCAGTTTGGAGAATGGTTGGAATGATACAGTTATAATAGTAATATTTACGTCTTATTTCTTTATCTTTGGATGTTAGAGCCTCAAGCTTTTATTTTGGGGGAAAACTGCACAGTGACCTTTAAGTCTCTGTGTTTAGTTCACATCAGGACTATAAACTACGGTGGCCGAGAGAGCTCAACGCACTGCAAAAGAAAAAAAAAAACATCTGCAAATGAAGAAAACAACTTCATCAATTTGACAACACATGCGCTGCAAATGCTAACAACACAACCAAATAAAAAAAACGCGCTGCAAATACTCACAACACAACCAACCAAAGAAATGCGCTGCAAATAAAATTCTTTATTTGGTTGTGTTGTGAGCATTTGCAGCACGTTTCTTAATTTGGTTGTGTTGTGAGCATTTGCAGCACCTGCTGTCAAACCGATGAAGATGTTTTCTTGATTTGCTGGTGCTTTTTCTATTTGCATGGGTTTTCTGAAGTTGCAGCACGTTGAGCTCTCTCGGCCTCCGTAATAAACACTTTGCTACAAATCTGGTGAAATGCTGTAAACATTCTGTCCACAAAAATGTTGGAAATTCTGCAAATGTAAAATTAAGTGAACCTTCCAAATGCCCGTTATAAGCAGAGTAATTAATGGGATGCACTTTTAAAATACTTACTTCAGCTTTTCCAGTCTGCACTGTACATTTTCAAACAGAGTCAAAATAATCTTCATTCCTGAGTTTCCGAGTTTATTCTTACTCAGATTCAGCTCTTTCAGATTTGATGAATTTGAATTCAGAGCTGCAGCCAGAACACGACAACCGTCTTCTGTGATATCGCTGTTATTCAGACTGCAGATTTGAGAAAACAGACTTAGTTTCATCTTAATATTTCCCAGTATGCATTAGTTGACAGTTGAAAATTACTGGTGGGGATGATGATGATGATAAGCACATTACAAAAGTCCTATATGGTCTTTCAGTCAGCACTCTCTTGTAAAAGATAGATAAAACACACTTAGCAGCAAGATTTTAAGTGTCACTGTAGCAAATATACAGTGAGGAAAATAAGTATTTGAACACCCTGCTATTTTGCAAGTTCTCCCACTTAGAAATCATGGAGGGGTCTGAAATTGTCATCGTAGGTGCATGTCCACTGTGAGAGACATAATCTAAAAAAAAAAATCCAGGAGGGATTTTGGCCCACTCCTCCACACAGATCTTCTCTAGATCAGTCAGGTTTCTGGCTTTGAGCTCCCTCCAAAGATTTTCTATTGGGTTTAGGTCTGGAGACTGGCTAGGCCACGCCAGAACCTTGATATGCTTCTTACAGAGCCACTCCTTGGTTATCCTGGCTGTGTGCTTCGGGTCATTGTCATGTTGGAAGACCCAGCCTCGACCCATCTTCAATGCTCTAACTGAGGGAAGGAGGTTGTTCCCCAAAATCTCGCAATACATGGCCCCGGTCATCCTCTCCTTAATACAGTGCAGTCGCCCTGTCCCATGTGCAGAAAAACACCCCCAAAGCATGATGCTACCACCCCCATGCTTCACAGTAGGGATGGTGTTCTTGGGATGGTACTCATCATTCTTCTTCCTCCAAACACGTTTAGTGGAATTATGACCAAAAAGTTCTATTTTGGTCTCATCTGACCACATGACTTTCTCCCATGACTCCTCTGGATCATCCAAATGGTCATTGGCAAACTTAAGTCGGGCCTGGACATGTGCTGGTTTAAGCAGGGGAACCTTCCGTGCCATGTATGATTTCAAACCATGACGTCTTAGTGTATTACCAACAGTAACCTTGGAAACGGTGGTCCCAGCTCTTTTCAGGTCATTGACCAGCTCCTCCCGTGTAGTTCTGGGCTGATTTCTCACCTTTCTTAGGATCATTGAGACCCCACGAGGTGAGATCTTGCATGGAGCCCTAGTCCGAGGGAGATTTTTTTCACCAAGCTGCTTGGCAATTTCTCCGTAGCCCTTTCCAGCCTTGTGGAGGTGTACAATTTTGTCTCTAGTGTCTTTGGACAGCTCTTTGGTCTTGGCCATGTTAGTAGTTGGATTCTTACTGATTGTATGGGATGGACAGGTGTCTTTATGCAGCTAACGACCTCAAACAGGTGCATCTAATTTAGGATAATAAATGGAGTGGAGGTGGACATTTTAAAGGCAGACTAACAGGTCTTTGAGGGTCAGAATTCTAGCTGATAGACAGGTGTTCAAATACTTATTTGCAGCTGTATCATACAAATAAATAGTTAAAAATCATACATTGTGATTTCTGGATTTTTTTAGATTATGTCTCTCACGGTGGACATGCACCCACGATGACAATTTCAGACCCTCCATGATTTCTAAGTGGGAGAACTTGCAAAATAGCAGGGTGTTCAAATACTTATTTTCCTCACTGTATATATATATATATATATATATATATATATAAAACTTACATCAGTGTGTTGAGTTTACAGTGTTTATCCTGCAGTAGAGCAGCGATCTGATTCACTCGTGTGTCTCCTAGTTCACGTTCACTCAGATTCAGCTCTCTCAGGAGTAACAGGTTTTCACCCACGATTCCAGTCACATACTGACAGGCTTCATCTGCATCAGGTCCCAAAAACCTAAAGAAGGAAAGATGAAGCAGGATTCAGTTCAGTTTTCTACTAAACTTGGTGAAAAATAGCATCTGATTCTGAAACTGTGTGAAAGGGTTTGTCTTAGATTTACTTTACTGCAACAAATTGTATTACACAAATGTTTTTATAAATAATTTACTTGAACATTTATTTTGTATTATTTCATCATGTCTCACCTCAGTGTCTTCAGCTGACAGTTTGGATCCTGTAGTAAATCATTGAGCTGCTTCACTCCTGATTGTCCAGGATCATTTCCTGTGAGATCCAGCTCTATCAGGTGTGAAGGGTTTGATCTCAGAGCTGAAGCCAGAGCTTTATAACCTTCTTCAGTGATACTGCAGTTTGAAAGTCTACAGAAGAGGTTTTATTACAATCAAATGTATTATATAATTAATATTACTACAAAAAAAGTTTAATATCAAAAAATGTCTAATGTATTTCGTTTATTCTTTCCTCTTCTGGTCAGAGGAGAGAAACATGATTCATCATCTGACACAAGCATGTCTTTCCCTCTTATTTGGTTTACTACAGTCATTTTTCTTTGATCAAAATAAATAATTATTAAAACTCAAAAGAGATAGTTATTGTTATTATTAAAACCAAACACTGGTTCACCTGAGTTTCTGCAGTGTGCAGTTTGTATTTTCTAATCCGTTCTGGAGTTTCTTCACTCCTGAATCCTGCAGATTATTGTTGCTCATGTCAAGTTCTTTCAGACTGGAGTTTGATCTCAGGACTGTAGCGAGAGCTGAACAGCTTTCCTCTGTTAGACCACAATCATGCAGCCTAAAATATTAAACAGGAGAGGGAGAATTTACAAACACAAAGTGCTCGATTTCAACATACAGTGATTACAGAGAACTGTGTTTAGATCACCTGATTTCTTTAACACAGACTAAATATGCAATAAAACTACATTAAAAATACTCACTGTAGTGTGTTAAGATGACAGTGTTTATCCAGCAGTAGAGCAGCGATCTGATTCACTCGTGTGTCTCCTAGTTCATGTCCACTCAGATTCAGCTCTCTCAGGAGTAATGGATTTTTACCCACAACTCCAGTCAAATGCTGACAGGCTTCTTCTGCATCAGGACTCAAAAACCTGCAGAAGAGATGAAGGATATAATTTTATTCCCAAATAAACTTGATGAAAAAAAAAAAAACATCCAAATAAGATGGACAAAAGTGTGAAACAGTTTATCTTGAATTTACTTTAATGCAGCAGGTTTGTATTAAAGTGAAATAATATTTCTATAAATAATTCACCTACATTTAATTTATTTTGTATTATTTTACCATGTCTCACCTCAGTGTCTTCAGTTGACAGTTTGGATCCTGCAGTAAATCATTGAGCTCCTTCACTCCTGATTGTCCAGGATCATTTCCTGTGAGATCCAGCTCTATCAGGTGTGAAGGGTTTGATCTCAGAGCTGATGCCAGAGCTTTATAACCTTCTTCAGTGATACTGCAGTCTGAAAGTCTAAAACAGGAATGAAAATGTAAAATTCAACTAATTAATCAGCTATTCTAGAATTTACCTTAACTCTTTTAACACCTCCAGCGTTTTTGATCATTTTCACTAAAATTCCATTATCCCCGAAAATTATATTTTATGAATATATGAACATGCAATACATCAAAATAAAGAACAGAGCCTCTAATTTAACAAAAAAAAAAAATTTTTATCAACACTTGAATGTAGGTAAGTTTTGTAAAAAAGCAACATTTTGAGCAAAAAGTTTTTATCATAGACTGCATCTGGATCATATTCAGTACAATGATCAAAGCACAGATGAAACAGATTGCTTCCATCAGCACTCCGAAAGCTTTCACAGTCCTTTACCACTTCCTGGATTGACAATTTACTCTATAACATTAGGTAGTTTTGCTTTATATGCTGTTTACTGTTGATGATCACATTATTTTTCATATGCATCTGCTTACACATGAGATCGCTTGTTTCTGCGTCTTCCTTGCCTGTGTTTTTGATTGGGAGATTCTGGTCTCATTTAAGATATGCATAATAGCGTCACCGAGCATATAACAGTGAAAACATGGAAAGCCGTAAAATCTCATGTTTGGCGGGAAGCGTTTTTTTCATGAAAGACAAGATAAATTGTCAATGGCAGGGAAAGAGTTAAAAATATTAATCCCTAAAGACATCTTCTACAATGAATTCTACAATGAAAAGTGAAAACTGATAGCCAAGTACATATGCAAACAAAAGGCCCAGAGACCTTAAAAATGTTAGACATCAACTCACCTGATAATCTTACATTCACTTCCAATGTTTCAATTATCTAAAACTCTATAGGTGTGAAAGTATTTCATCTGAATGATCCACAACATACAAGTAACTCTACATCAGAATAGTTGAAAAACAAACTTTAAGTTTTGGAATGGCCTAATTAAAGTCCACACTTATGGTGTGGAAGGACCAGGAACATACAATTTTTGCTGGAAAGCAAACAAGTTTCACTGAGCTAAAACAGTTAAGCCTTCCTTTCTGTGGTGGATTAACCAGCTCAAAATTTCCTTTCTGTGGTGGATTAACCAGCTCAAAATTAATAAATGGATCTTAATTCTGACTCAATCCTAGAGCTGCATCTAACGGTTGCCTAAATATATAAATACAAAAAACAAAAGCAAAATAGAAATGTTTTACTTGGAAGAATGTCTATATCAAAATGATCTATATCTATAAGGTCTTCTACATCCAATTACATTTAGATGGTAGTAATGATAAAATTTACCTAGTTGCTTTTAGTGTATATTAGGAAATTTTACTTTTCAACACCTTGATAATGAAAGTTAGACATTATTAGTCAAGCAAAAGGAGATTTAAATTAATCATTTTGCATAATGCCCATATTTTTTAACAAGGGAGATAGTAAACTGTGAAATTCATAATTTGTCTATTTAATTTACATTTTGAAAAGAATATGTAAAACAAAATCATAATCTTTAGGTTTGGTTGAGATCAGTTTTTTGTTGGTTATCGCAAAACTTACCTCAGTATCTCCAGTTCACACTTTACATTCTCCAGTCCAGTGCAGAGCAGCTTCACTCCTGAATCCTGCAGATTATTATTGTTCATGTTCATTTCTTTCAGACTGGTATCTGAACCAAGAATTGTAGCCAGAGCTGAACAGCTTCTGTCTGTTAAGTCACAATCATTCAGTCTACAAGGAAAACAAGTCACATTAGATTAAATAAAAACAGACTGGTGGGCTAGACTGAAATTGCAACTACAAAATCATTAGTATTTTTGATTAAGTGACAAATTTGCTACATAAACCAAACAAGAAACCCATTTTAAGATTTATAGCTTTATTGGCAATAAGTTTTATATTTGAAAGCACTCCATTGTCTTTTGATGTGGAGAATATGGAGGTTAATTATTAGAACACTGAGAAGTTTTATCAATCAAACAAAAGAAGACTTAAATACGGAAATTGAATTTAACAATACATTCATATTGGAGTGAAAATAACAGTGGAACGATGAGTTTATAATAAATGTTGTTTTTCTGCTGCTAACAAAAAAACCTGCTAAATAAACAAATTGTATTAAATGACTTACAGAGCTATTTTGGAGTTTTTGATGACTGCTGATAATCTAATGAGACACTCATCTGATTTCTTGAATTTCTGAAGCTCAAACTCCTCCAGCTCTTCCTTTGATGTCAACAACACAAAGGCCATAGCAGACCACTGGGCAGGAGAAAGATCAGCAGATGAGAGACTTCCTTTGCTAAGGTGGGTCTGAATCTCTTTCACCAGAGTTTGGTCGTTCAGTTCATTCAGACAGTAGAACAGATTGATGGATCTCTCTGGAGACAGATTAGCTTCAAATTTATGCTTGATGTACTGAACGATTTCCTTTTTGCTCTGGTCATTGTCATCTTGCTGTGTCAACAGACCCTGTAAGAGTAGGCGATTGGACTGGATTGACAGGCCAAGAAGAAATCGAAGGAAAAGGTCCAGGTGTCCATTGTCACTCTCAAGCGCTTTGTCAACTACAGTCTTGAGCAAATCAGTCACGGTTTCATTTTTGTTGTCCTGTTCTGTAGACTCATGAACAAACACGCTGTTCTTGTGAATGTCTAGAAACAGATGTGCATAAAGGGCTGCAATAAATTCTTGAATGCTCAAGTGAACAAAGCAGTACATGGTACCAAGAATGATCCCTCTTTCCTCCTTAAAGATCTGGGTACACATGCCTGAATACACTGATGCTTTATAGACATCAATACCACAAGCTTCCAGATCTGATTCATAGAAGATCACATTGTTTCTTTCCAGTTGTTGAAATGCCAGTTTCCCCAGTGAAAGTATGGCGTCTTTATCCCAGGAAATATCTGGTGTGTATTCTCCATCATATTTTCGTCTGCTCTGCAGGATCTGAAAGCGTAGAAAGTGTGTGTACATTTGTGTCAGAGTCTTGGGAGTGTCTTCAGTATTTGATTCCTGCAGTGTTTTGGAGACGTTATTTGCCTGATTGTTTTTCTGATCATTATTTGTTTTCATTTCCAAAATGTTCTTGAGAACAGTGGCTGAAATCCAGCAGAAGACTGGGATGTGGCACATGATAAAGAGACTCTTTGATTTTTTAACATGATCAATGATTTCTTTGGCCTGATTCTCATCTTTGAATCTTTTT
Organism: Onychostoma macrolepis; assembly: GCF_012432095.1. Classification (NCBI taxonomy): domain Eukaryota; kingdom Metazoa; phylum Chordata; class Actinopteri; order Cypriniformes; family Cyprinidae; genus Onychostoma; species Onychostoma macrolepis. The sequence continues at coordinate 12,075,848 of NC_081176.1, read as the reverse complement.
CTGAAGTACTCCTCCTTTTGTGCATCATTGAATCCTCGTATCTCTGTCACTCGGTCGATACAGTCAGGAGGAATCTTACTGGCAGCTGCTGGTCTGGTGGTGATCCAGATGAGAGCAGAAGGAAGCAGATTTCCCTTGATGAGGTTTGTTAGGAGAACATCCAGAGAGGCTGGTGACGATACATCAGACCACGTCTCATTACACTCAAAGTTCAGAGGAAGACGAAATTCATCCAATCCATCAAGAATGAACAGGACTTTGTACATATTCCTCTTTGCAAGGTTCAGTCCTTTTGTCTCTGGGAAAAACAGAGTTATAAGGTCCATCAAACTTTGTTTTTCTTTATCCTTTAAGTTCATCTCTCTGAATGGAAGAGGAAATATGAAGCTGATGTCTTGATTTTCTCTTCCTTCAGCCCAATCCAGAACAAACTTTTGCACAGAGACTGATTTTCCGATTCCAGCAACTCCTTTTGTCAGTACAGTTTTGATCTTCTTGTCTTTTCCAGGTTGAAATAAATTTGTGCATTCAACCTGTATCTCTTGTGATTCATGACGCCTGGAAGTAACTTCAATCTGTCTTACCTCATGTTCAGTATTGACCTGTTCAGTACAACCCTGAGTGATATAGAGATCTGTGTAGATGCTATTCAGAAGCGTAGCATCACCTTGCTTAGCAATTCCTTCAAACACACATTGATACTTTTTCTTTAGGTTTGATTTAAGATGCATGAAGACCAGCTTGTCTAAACACAGGAACAAAAAAACTTATTCTCATTAAAATTGTATACATTTATAAGTGACAATCTGACAGTCTACGTTCATAAGACTCTGACCTTCTAGAGTATCAGCAGCTTCATCTTGCTTCATCTCTCTCAGGAAGTAGAGTGTGAGATCAAGAGCTGCTTCTTTGATCCTGCACATGTCCTCTGTATCTCTCACAAAGTATTGTGTGTTTTCCTTTTTTAATATTTTCTTAAATTTTTCCAGCTCATACTTCAAAAATGTTATTATTTTGTTCTCAAGATCCTAAAAATAAGCAAGAAAAAAGGTGTAGAACAAAAAATAACCAAAGTGTACGTTCACGTATCAAAATGCTTAAAATATAAATAATTTACATATAGAACAAATGTACAAATGTGATCTAGAAGAAATTTATTTCCTACCTGGAATATGCTGTGGAGATTTTCTCTGAACTTCTTGTGGAAGTGGCACTTCTGAACCTTTGTGTCTAATTTCTCATGTTGAACCCTGTCAGCAAAATAAATCTGGTCATTGATCATGTTAAACAAAGTAAAGAATAATCAGAATTACCAATAGGGTTTTATTTCTGGAAGTACTTAAGGAATTATTATTTTTTAACTAAACATTTAGGTACACATTCACTTTCAACCTTTTTGCCAATTGGGTCCCAAGTATTTTACTCAAATATAAGTTCTTATTGCAAGGTACTGAATTTTGCTTCTAACAAACTGACAAAATGATTCATACTTTCATTAATATATATATATATATAGTGTGACGAGCGTCCCGACAACTCATCAGCGTTGCCCTGGAGACGAACACGGAACACCTGCACCTGCTCATCACAACGGGATCGGCCACACCTGAGGCTCATCAGCCCACGGCCAGATAAGCCGTGTGAGGCTGCAGGAAAGGGAGAGTTCGCCCAGGCTGGAGACTAATGTGTTGTCTCTCTCTTTTTCTCAGAAGCCAGCGAGTGACCGACCCCGCTCTGACGAGAGCCAGACGCCGAATTCACTGCACCGGGAGAAAATCACACAGAGAGCACCACGCCACACCAGCCAGCCACCTTGCACTTTGCACTACTTCTGTTTGTGAATAAATCCACCCTACGGGGTATTTATCCGAGCTCTCCTTGTCGCGTGATTCTTCCACCCCGTCACAATATATTAATCTAGATTAATCTAGATTAATTCCAAGATTACAGTGAGATATATATATTAGTGGTGGGCATAGATTAATTTTTTTAATCTAGATTAATCTCACTGTAATCTTGGAATTAATCTAGATTAATCTAGATTAAAATGGCTCATTTGAATTCTGCCAAGTAGATAAGTAAACAACTAGCAGTCATCAAGAATTTAATATTGATAATAACATTGAAGACATTGTATGATTATTCCTTAAAGATAAGGTTTTAATAGTTTTAGTAGTAGTAGTCTATTACGTTGCCCAATGCAAGTGAAACCGTGAGGATAGTTTTTCTCAAATGAAACGCTCGAATGCTCATGAAGTGACTCTCAGAGCCGTTCTGGAGATGTTGTTCATGTATTTATGTCCTCATTTAGTGAGACGACAGACGTTAATATCGCCGCAAGCGTCGTGCGCTTCTGTATGAGTAGTGAACAAACCCGTGCGTCTGCGCCATACATTAACACAGAGACACACAGAAGTCATATTTAAATAGACGTTTTGCGGCTTAATATTTACAAATAGGAGTGGGAGTGTGCTCACTTGTGTGTGCGCTTACGTTTGTTTGTTTGTTTGTTTGTGTGTGTGTGTGTGTGTGTGTGCGCGAACCGGGGCGGAACTCCGCTGTGCGCGCGATATAGAGAGCGTGACCATGTAACGTAGAGACAGAAATGACTTGCCGATTTCCATTGGGAAGCTTCTTAAAAATAAATTTTCCCTGAAGCAAACCCGGCGGCTTCATAGCTGCATCCATGTTAGCACGCATACACACAGGTTCAAGACTCGTTCTCACCCCTACAGTGCAATTGACTAGGTATACATCCGCTAAAATATCAAGGTGAAAGTCATCATAGCTTGCGTAGTATAGACCCAGCTCCCAACCCAACTTTGAGAATAGATTAACGGCGATATTTTTTTTATCGCCCGATAAGAGTCTCACGTTAACGCAGCACGTTAACGCCGATAACGGCCCACCACTAATATATATATATATATATATATATATATATATACACACACACAATGTAAATACATGTACAGGTGCATCTCAATAAATTAGAATGTCGTGGAAAAGTTCATTTATTTCAGTAATTCAACTCAAATTGTGAAACTTGTGTATTAAATAAATTCAATGCACACAGACTGAAGTAGTTTAAGTCTTTGGTTCTTTTAATTGTGATGATTTAGGCTCACATTTAACAAAAACCCACCAATTCACTATCTCAACAAATTAGAATACTTCATAAGACCAATACAATTTTTCATGAATACGGGCCCAGGTCATCTGCATTGTTGGGTCTGATGTCTCTCATCTTCTTCTTGACAATACCCCATAGATTCTCTATGGGGTTCAGGTCAGGCGAGTTTGCTGGCCAATCAAGCACAGTAACACCATGATCATTGAACCAGCTTTTGGTACCTTTGGCAGTGTGGGCAGGTGCCAAGTCCTGTTGGAAAATGAAATCAGCATCTCCATAAAGCTTGTCAGCAGAAGGAAGCATGAAGTGCTCTAAAATTTCCGGGTAGATGGCTGCGTTGACTGTGGACTTCAGAAAACACAGTGGACCAACACCAGCAGATGACATGGCAGCCCAAATCATCACTGACTGTGGAAACTTCACACTGGACTTCAAGCAACATGGATTCTGTGCCTCTCCACTCTTCCTCCAGACTCTGGGACCTTGATTTCCAAATGAAATGCAAAATTTACTTTCATCTGAAAAGAGGACTTTGGACCACTGAGCAACAGTCCAGTTCTTTTTCTCCACAGCCCAGGTAAGATGCTTCTGACGTTGTCTCTGGTTCAGAAGTGGCTTGGTAGCCCTTTTCCTGAAGACGTCTGAGCGTGGTGACTCTTGATGCACTGACTCCAGCTTCAGTTCACTCCTTGTGAAGCTCTCCCAAGTGTTTGAATCAGTTTCTAACATCTATTAATGAATGTCTGATTTAAAAACATAGATTATGTTCAACTCATTACTTCGGAATAATTTGCTTCAGTATACAGATGCTTCAGTATGCCACTGCTAAGGTTTAGTTTGACCGTGTCAATAAATGAACTGTCCTGAATTGAGAAAGTCTCACAATATTCACTGTGTTTGACTGCATATGCCTTCATTTTCACTACACAAAATAATTGGTGCTGAAAATAATTTCTGGTAGAAATCTTGCCGCCCCCTTCTTGTTTTAGAAGACACCGTTGAGTCCCTCAGTGCTAAATTCTCATCAGCCATGACGGAAGCAGCACAATGTTGACAATGTTATTGCAGATTCTTTGTCCAGTTGTCATTTCTAACCGTGTTTACTCTTATGTGTTTTATGTACTCTTATTTCTCTGTGGTGGGACTGTCTGTAGGTGAAAAAACCCCTAACACTCACAGGACAAAATGGAAACCAAAAACTGTTGAGATAATGGTTTGCACTGATATACAACAATGTGCTTTCTCCTGACTATAGACCATTGTATTTGTTATGTCTCTTTAACGACAGCAGGACTGGAGTGAAATGAAGAAAACCTTATGGTTTTCTTCAGCACAATTTGAGTTTATCCAAAAAGCATCTTCAGCTTCAGTGGAAGACAAAAATCTGATTTACTGTACAAATAGTCACATGATCAATGTTGCTCATATTTGATTAAGAACCTAGAAATAGTGGGGGTTTCTTAATTTTAGTGCATAACATTTGTTTTACCTTTTGTTTTTAATGAAACTGTTCCTAAAAGGTTCTGGGTTTTGAAACCCAGATTTCTAATGTGGACTCAACAGCATATTCTGTCTGAACTGCTAGAATAAAATATAGTCTTTGCTTTGCCTTCGACAACTATTAATGTTGGAGACACATACAAAATACCTTTTGGTAGGTGATGGTGTTTTCTCAATGATGTCTGGCATTGTTTTATTTAGCCATGTTCTATTATACACCACAGTTGAGAAATTTGCTAATGCAATGGTAAAATGAAAAACACATGAAATACCTTTTGGTCGGTGATATTTTCTCACTGAAGTTCAGTGGTTTATCTTTTGACTGGTCACTCTTCACAGACACAGAGCTGGACATATGTGAGCCTGATCTTACACTAATGACACAAATAACAGAAAGAAAACTGCTTTACTACAGAAGGTTTTCATGACTGATATCTGCACATGCTCTTGCTATCTTGTCCTCCACAGAAATAAGCCAGTTTGCAACCACAGTTAAGTTTGCGAATTCAGAATTATATTGGCTATAAATCCACAGTGCACTGTCACAGACATTCACAGTACCGTTTTTGCTTCAGTGGAAGAAAGATCTTATCTACTGTACAATTAGTCACATGATCATTGTCACTCATATTTGATTGACCTAGAAATAGAGCAGAATTTCTTTTTAATTTTTGATCATAACATCTGTTCAAAAATGTTCCTGAAAAAATTCCAGCTTACATATGGTTTGAAACCCAGATTTCAGATTCTCCATTGCTCCAATTCCTACTGAACAGCTAGAAAAAAATATAGTCTTTGCTAACCTACCTTTGACAAACTACTAATGTTGGAGAAACTAACAAAATACCTTTTGGTAGATGATGGATTTTTCTCTCTGAAGTTCGGTGGCTCATAATCTTTTGAACAGTCACTCTTCGCAGACAGAGAGCTGGACACATGTGAGCCTGATCTTACACTAATAACACAAAGAACGGAGAGAGAAAGAAAACACTTTATCCATCTTACATACTGTTTGAAACCCAGATTTCCGATTCTCTACTGTTCAGTCTCGCCTACTGATCAGCTAGAAAAAAACTACAGTCTTTGCTAACCTACCGTTGACAAACTACTAATGTTGGAGAAACTAACACAATACCTTTTTGTAGATGATGGTGTTTCCCCACTTAAGTTTGGTGAAGGATCATGTGACTGGTCACTCTTCTCAGACATAGAGCTGAACACATGTGAGCCTGATATTACACTAATAACACAAAGAACAGAAAGAAACTTGCTTTACAGAAGGTTTTCATGTCTGATATCTGCACATGCTCTCGCTATTTTGTCCTCCACAGAAATGCATGTTTGCAACCACAGTTAAGTTTGCGAATTCAGAATTATTTTGGCTATAAATCTGCAGTGCACTGTCATAGACATTCACAGTACCGTTTTGGTCAGTTAACCTCTTGAGCTTCAGTGGAAGAAAGGTCTGACCTACAATTAGTCACATGATCATTGTCAACCATATTTGATTGACCTAGAAATAGTGCAGAATTTCTTCTTAATTTTTGATCATAACATTTGTTCAAAAAATGTTCCTGAAAAAGAAAATCCAGCTTACATACAGTTTGAAACCCAGATTTCCGCTTCTCCACTGTTCAGTCTCACCTACTGAAAAAATATAGTATTTGCTAACCTACCTTTGACAAACTACTAATATTGGAGAAACTAACAAAATACCTTTTGGTAGATGATGTTTTTTTCTCTCTGAAATTTGGTAGCCCAAAATCTTTTGAACGGTCACTCTTCACAGACACAGAGCTGGACACATGTGAGCCTGATCTTACACTAATGACACAAAGAACAGAAATAGAAAAACACACCTTATTATAGGAGGTCCCTCAGTAAAGAATTAAATACAATAATTAAATACAGTATACAGTAAATGTGAATTTGATCATGAATATGGCTGGATAGATGGATGTATATTGGATGTATATTTGGTTGTCTGATGTCTTTCCATGTTGAATGTATGCCCCCTAGTGACTTCCTGTGTAACTGAGTTACTGGAAAGAAACTCCAGTCAGAGTTAAATAAAGAGAGAAGCAGATAACATGACATGTCTTTCTGAAATTTATTGTTTTATTAATGAAGTTGTCTTACATATACCACAGTGCAGAAATGAGCTATTACAGTGTTATAAATGTAAAACAAATAAAGTACCTTTTAATAGATGATGTTTGTTTCTCACTGAAGTTCGGTGTGCCATCTCCTTTTGAATGGTCACTCTTCACAGACACAGAGCTGGACACACGTGAGCCTGAACTTCCACTAATGACACAAAGAACAGAGAGAGAAAAACATTTTACGACAAGAGGTTCATCATTCTCATATGAAGACATTTGATGTTGCAAATGGGAATCAAATGCATTTGACCTTCAACAATAACTGTGCCTTATCATTCACATCTTAACCACAGGAAGAGAAATTTAACAAAAGTATGTAATGTTTTGGACACATTCCTTAACTTTTTCTGTGTTTGATATTTGATTCAATGGAAATAAAAATAAAAATCTTGTCACTCCACAAAGATTCAGTGGGATGGGATCAAGATGTTTGTTCTAGAATTAAAATGTCTTAGGAGCCTTAAATTGTAATGTTTATGTGTTACATGCCTGCTTCTCTCTTTTTCCCTCGCTCTCTAATTTTTCTTAGGCTCACTCTTTCTGAATTCCAGTTGGTTTGGGAGGCTGTCATTAAACTGGCATGACATCAATCAAGTTTTCCAGCAGCATATAAAATCATGTTGAAATGAAAGAGAAAGTATCCTTGCTCCCCTGCTTGTCTGCCTTGTGTTGAGTTTTTGTATTGTTCTTTGAGCTAGTATCATTTGTTTGGTGACAGTTTTAATCCCTACCATTTTTAGTTTACCATCTCACTTTGCTATTTTTTCCCCCCATTTTGTTTTTTCCCCCTTCCTTTTTATCATTTTGATGGCGTTTACCCTGTCCAGGGGAAATGCAGATGGGTGAGAAGTCACGTGACTTACAGTGCAATATATAGGTACCTCGACACCCCGGGTAAGAAAGTGAATGCCACCCTTTGTAAGTTTTGTTTACTAGTTAGAGTAGGGAAGTTTAGGGTTCTTGGCATTGAAGAATTGCTTTATTTTTATTTGTCTGGTAATTTGGTTAGAAGTTGAATAATGAGTTAGATCTGATTTTTCTGTTTTCTGTTTCTGTTTTGTTCATTTCTTTTCTTTGACGTCACTTGCATCCCTTTTTCTCCTGTTTTTAAAATATAGTTTATTGATAAATATATGTATATATTCTGTTCATTTTTCATTGTTAACACTTGGTAATATACCCTTATTTCCACTTATGTATAACAAAACAGCTTTCTTTGGCATTACTTTGTTCTCTTGCCACCACCATTACTCCAAATTGTATCACCCTCCTCAGTCCATTCAACCACACCAGCTGCACTGTTTCCTACCCTGCTCCAGATGCAACATATCTGGTCTCTTGTTATTTTTTGTTCTGCCTTTCCGGCATGAAGGAAAAAAACCACCAATTATGTCATGCATTCCTCAACTGCACTCTAAACAAGTGATTTTCCTACCAACCATATAACTAAAACTAAACTCAGTTTCAAGTTTCCCCCCCTTCTTATCGACATCTTCAGATTTTGAAGAGGTTAATTTTAATACCTCAAAAATATATATATTTTATTTTATTTTATTATTATTATCATCTATCTGCAGCGATATTAGAAGAACTGCATGAGAGTTAGCTATTAACTCTAGGACTGGCTATAAAGAAGTCTTACCTCTGTTTCTCTGAGAGACTCATCTCAGATGGAGAGCGTGTTTACTTCAGAACATCCAATCACTCCTCACAACACAGGCCTCTATATGTTTACTATGCAGAGATTAAACAGTGTTAAAACTAAAAAAGTTGAAAAAACAAAACAAAACAACAACAACAGTAGGCTACATATAGTTGTCTAATAGGCACTAATTTATTCAGTTTTTAATTAAATTCTTGTATCAGTCCTTTTCACTTTGACCATTATTTCACAATTTACTTAACTTCAAATTATCTCACAATAATCTTTTTATTTTTCCAGTAATTATGATGTAGGTACTCGATATAATATGTAACAAAAATATTCTATTTAGTCATACAGCCGCTGATTCGTTGCAATTTTTCTTTAACAAACCAAAAATACAGTAACAGAACCTGAAGAAGTTGCAGCTTGCATCAAGTTCAAGACATTGACGCTTGTATATAGAACAACCACAGGCTCAGCACCCGCCTACTTCCACTCACTATTAAGAATCTACATCCCCTCCAGAAGTCCCCACCCCCCATTAATTTTAAACTAATTAATTTAATTTAATTTAATTTAATTTAAATTTACATGTTTAAACTAGATTAACATTTAATTAGATTTACATGTTATGTTAATGCTTTTGAGCACACATCCTAACATGACATGATGTGATAATAAAATTAATTTTGTGAGTCTGTGACCTTGTTAACCTGTGCTGGTCAGGGGGGTGTAGCACAGGTTAACAAGGAGGATGTGTGCTCAAAAGCATTAACATAACATGTAAATTCATGTTATTGGACGTTAAAAGACGAAATGCATTTAAAGTCGCTGCACTGCGTATTAATGTGTGATGCGCGTGCACGCGAGGGGTAAGATTTTCCACAGGGGTCGGATTTCGGTACAATACCGGAATGCTGGATCCCTGTTAATCTTCAAGCAACTGAAAACTCATCGCTTTCGACACTACTTGACTTCATCCTAAACCTAATAATAATAATAATCATAATAATATTTACATTTTCTTTATCTTTCTCTTTATTTAGTCCTTCCCTTGCTAGCTTGTACTTATTTGAACAATGCCTGAGACTTGGTGTTACAAGCACATCCTCTGTCTGATTGCCTCTTTAAGATGAATCGCTTTCCCCAATTGAAAGTCGCTTTGGATAAAAGCGTCTGCAAAATGACTAAATGTAAATGTAAATGTAAGAAGTTTAATAGAGCATATTCGCTGGGGTTTATTGACTCCTCAAACCGAAAGACTTGGGTAAAGTTGGTTTTATATTCGCACATTCAGATTTAACCGCGTTCAAGATCTTAATTATATGTGTAATAAAGTTAATGTTTGCAAATTCTAATCAGCGACATGATATTGAAAAACATGATATTGACCAACGATTGTCAATTAACCTACTACATTGTTCACAATCGATCAAAATCGTTAAGTATTGTTTTAACGGCATACTTACTTGCGAACGTCCAAGTGTGTCCAGAATGTCTGTAGTGTGGCAAACAAGTTAGGGACCGTCTAAAAAGTTTTTTTTTTTCTTTTTTTCTTCATGACGTACAAACAGACATCTACAGATGTACTAGCAAATATCAAACATTATATGTTCTAATGCTAAAGATTTTCCTTTATCAACAATAAAAAATGCATTATAATGTTTGAAAAGATGTTTGGAAATGAAAAAGAATAACAAATTCATGAACTGTAATTTGGTAACAATCCAGACAGGTGGAAAAACGTGTGATCTCCTGAACATAGTTAATCGCTTAAATTTACAACTGTTTTTATTTAATTATTTGCCTCAAAATGAACAAGTGGGGTTCGGTTCAGGTTCGAGGGTTTGGTTCACTTCGTTTTGTCGTGGCCACGAGATCATTTTGTCGAGGTAACAACATCCTTATGTTGTGGCCTCAAGATCCAATGTTGAGGGAACAACATCCATTTCTCATGGTTACGACTTTTTGTGTTGAAGGAATGACATATTTTTCTCTTAGCCAATAGTTTAGTGGGTAAATAAACCTGCATTACCATAGCAACCTGGGATTATCAGAGATGGATTATTAATATTTTTTATTTAATTAAGAAATTGTTATATTATTATTAGAAATTATTACATTATTAAATTATTATATTAACCATAGGCCTAAGCTGGACTGTATTATGCGCAATGTAGACAGCAATCAAATGTTGTTTATCATGTTTAATCATGAAAAATGTTACATAAAGTACGTAAAATTTTTACCGGAAGTGCAGTTTAAGGGTTGAATTTAACATATTTTTTTATTTTGTTTAGGCTAATAGACTATGATTATAAATATTTTTGTGTTTCGTTGAGGAATGGATTATTTGCGTATTTCATTTGTAAATGAAAACACAATATACGCTCATTTATCTTCACGTATGGGTGTACATAATCATAAAGTCAAAACTTCATTGGCATAATAGTCAGGCATTTACAGTATTTGCAAAATATATGGTATCATATTAATAATACTAGCCTAATTATATAGAATGTTAATTAGGTAAAGAGATACACAAATTGAAAGGGCATATAAGCATATATAACAATAAATATAAAATATAGCCCTAACCAGTTAATATAAAAATATATGACCCTGGACCACAAAACCAGTCATAGCACAGGTATATCTGTAGCAATAGCCAAAAATACATTGTATGGGTCAAAATTATTATTATTTTTTTTTTTATGCTAAAAATCATTAGGATATTAAGTAAAGATCATGTTCCATGTTCCTACCGTAAATATATAAAAACTTAATTTCTGATTAGTAATATGCATTGCTAAGGACTTCATTTGGACAACTTTAAAGGTGATTTTCTCAGTATTTTGATTTCTTTGCACCCTCAGATTGCAGATTTTCAAATAGTTGTATCTCAGCCAATTATTGTCCTATCCTAACAAACCATACATCAATGGAAAACTTATTTATTCAGCTTTCAGATGATGTATCAATCTCAATTTTAAAAAATTTACCTGACTGGTTTTGTGGTCCAGGGTCACATATTATAATATTATTATAGTTTAATAATAATAATAGTAAATATAGCTGCAAGCAGCGATGGCAGGCCCAAGCCGTCAGCGCAAACGCCAGCCCGGTGGCATCAGGAAAACTGTGCCCAGCGGGCACATGCATTACAGTAACCTTCTGGCAGTCTGGTTTTGATGGATACAGCAATGAAAGGGTTAATCCAAACTATCAAGACTGTGAGACACACACACAAACACATGCACACAACAATATATAAAATTTTGGTAACACTTTCAATAAGGTTTCAGTTATTAACATTAATTATATTAATTAATATGAACAATAATTATATAGCTTTTATTAATGTTAGTCTCTATGAGATTTATACATCATCTGAGAGCTGAATAAATAAGCTTTCCAGTGATATATGGTTTGTTAGAATAGGACAATATTTGGCTGAGATACAACTATTTGAAAATCTGGAATCTGAGGGTGCAAAAAAATCTAAATATTGAAAAAAATCGCCTTTAAAGTTGTCCAAATGAAGTTCTTAGCAATGCATATTACTAATCAAACATTAAGTTTTGATACATTTAATGTAAGAAATTTACAACATATCTTCATGGAACATGATCTTTACTTAATATCCAAATGATTTTGGCATAAAAGAAAAATCTATAATTTTGACCCATACAATGTAGTTTTGGCTATTGCTACAAATATACCCCAGCGATTTAAGACTGGTTTTGTGGTCCAGGGTCACATTTATGAATCTTGGTTAATGATATGTTCAAAATCGACTACTACATTATTAATTAAAAGTTCAGTTACTGTACCATGAACTAACATAAAGATTTTTTTTCTAACACAAAGAAATATAGTAAAACATATGCTGTTCATACTTAGTTTGTTAGTTTTGAATTAACTAATGTTAAAAACTATGTTCTTGAACTATACTAGTTAACATGAACAATAATTTATTAACATTCATTAATGTTAATTAATGTTAAGTTAAAAATGTATTAATACATTATTAAAATAATTCCACTTTTGCAGAAATCTGCTGATTGTCTTCTTAAAAAAGAGTCCAACCTCATGTCTGTATTCCAAATCATTCATGAATTATAAGAGTTTAAGTTTGGATAGTGCACTTTCATGTATACGTTCAAAAATGGGGGGTGACAGTTAAGGGGTTAAAATTTAAAGTTGTATCTTAACATTAGTTTATGTTCTGTGAATTAACATAAAATTAATATTTTTAATGTTAGTATACCAGGAAAAAAATTGTGCATCAAAGAAGGTGGAGCTCCAGAACACACCCACCGATTGCGTAATCGCCACGGACCAATGGCTCAAAAGGTGTTTAGAAGCCAAAACAAACTCCCCCAGAAAGTTTGCTTTGGTGAGCTGTTTTAAACTGTTTGGTGAGCTGTTTCGAATCTCGCATTGAAGTGGGTGCTTAAAGTGGCTCCAGGCTTCTGGGCAGAGTCAGACGAATATCAACATTCTTCCATTGCAGCACCACATCGAGCCACTGTCTAAAGGTGAAATAGCAGTGTCTAGGCCTGAATAACCATAAACTGATAGCTGATGTTGCAACAACGTTGAACAGAGCCTATGACATGGTTGAGAGGTACTTGGAACAACAACCTGCAATTTGTGCCACCTTGCTGTCTCCAGAGGTCAGAAAAGGAGAGTCAGACATGTGCACTCTCACTGAAACAGATGTGACAAATGCAGAGGACGCTGTGAGGGCATTAAAGCCAATGAAGGATGCAACCAGGGGGGTTGCTAGACCTAAAGCTCTACTGGGGCACAGGCCCCCATTACTTTTTCTTTCACTTTTTTTCTTGAAAGCCTGCTGTGGGCAGAAGTGTGCAACACAATGCACATACAAACTTTTGCTGCTTAAACCACTGTTCTTGTGCAATAATACAGAGGAAAGTAAACATGTATGTTTAAACATTTTTAAGTATCTTTAACATACTTAACATGAACATTTACATTGTTTACAGCATAAATAGTATACACTGTAAAAAAAAAAAAAAAAAAAATGTTGAGCCAACTTAAAATTTTAAGGCAACCAGCAGATTTTTGAGTTTGCTCAGCTAATTTTTGTGGGAGATTTTTGAGTCGTCTCAAATTTTTTTTTTTACAGTGTACACTGTATGGAAATAATAAAAGCAGAGAGAATTTTGTCTTGCACATCGGCATTCTTTTACACAATGATAACAATGAATAATTACATCTTTTCAAGAATTTACAATTACAATATTTCAAGAAACCAGTAATTTTATAACTGAAACTAAAATAAAGAGCATATTTAATCTAGAAAAAAACAAACATCAGCCAAGTCCGAGCAAGATTGGTTCATTTTTTGAGCATTAAATTGTACTGCCTATAATAGCACCATGGCATGCGGTGGTGTTTTAAAATGAGGAGGCAGTTATGTACAGTATATATATATATATATATAAACTGATGTCCCTGTTACATTTAATTTGTTCGTATTTTATTAATATTATTTTTATTTTATTTAATATTTTAAATAATAATTATACATTTCATAGTGTTTTTATGAATTTTTACATTTATTCCAAAATAATAACGAAAGGCAGAAACAATTTGAACAATATTTTGGAAAGACTTCATTAGTTAGGCTAACATTAGTTAACATGAACTAAGAATGAGCAATACTTCTACAGCATTTAATCTTAGTTAGGTCCTATTTACACTAAGTGAAAATAGCAGTATTTTCTTAGCGATACTATTTACACTAATTGCAAATAACTATAGATTCTATTTACACTATGTTAAAATAGCAGGATTTTCTGCTATTTATACTTATTTAAAATAGTGGCAATTATCTGCCCATTAGTATTGTAGAGCATTATAAAATGCAATAATAACATATTGAGAATAAATTATCATTTTAATTCAAATTATTAAATGGATGACACCGTAATGGGGCAATATAAGCCCTCCCTACACCCGATGTGATATGAGATTTGAAAATGGAGAAGAAGAAAAAAAGAGTTCGGTAAAGGGCGGAATCGAACCTGGGTCGATCACATTAAAAATGCCTCCGGCTCGCGTTTTATTATCTACGCCACTGGTCTTGCTCATTAATTGGCGTCTTTTAGTAAACTTACATTAAAACTTACTATTTGCACTTAGTGTAATAGACACTCCGTTTTTTAACAGTGAACAGATGTTCAGATCTTAGAATCCCCCTCGGTCGAAATCGCGATCGCGTTATACTGTTTCAGCTATTAAAATAGTTCAGTTTTGTATGTAATGGCAAATTTTCGAAATTTCGTTTCGTTTTTTTATTAAGTTCATTTAGAAAAACGTTTGGAGCATTTTTTTGTTCGTTAAATAAGTTTATTTTTTCTTAAAGCAACGACCAAGCAGCACCGGCAGACCGGAAGGCTGATCATAGCTTATGTTTGATGAATTAGCCTTCTGAAATCATCACGACTTGCCTAAAATACAATCTATAGATATACTAAAACAGTTCAAGCATATAACAATGTTTAAACATTAAACCTAGATAAATGTGCGCTGTATCCAGTAGTTTGTGCGGAGAGTGGAAGCTAAAGCGCAGGACGTGGAGGCACCAGCGCAATCAATTGCATTGTTTTCAATGGAAACAACTTACGCCGTAATTTTTGCTCATAAAGGTAAGAGTAATACATCATTCGGGATTGTAAAGGGTCTACTTTTATTTGTGTGCACTCACAATATTAAAAAAAAAAACTTTTTATAAAATAAAATAATTTGATAAAATAAAGAAAACGATGCGCCGTCTCGTCTTGAACAGGGGTGCGTTTCCCAAAAGCATCGTTAGCCAACTATGGTCGCAAGTTCCGTCGTTATCAGCATAGTTCAAGGACAACTTCCCGAAACCATAGTTCGAACCAACGTTCGCAATCAGCGTCACAAACTTACGTGGTTGGAACTGCAGCTCTCGACCTGTGGTTAGAAACATAGTTTCTTGTTAATAAGATATATGGGCTTAAATAAATATGCTCTTGGGCACAACACGCAAGCTAATATGCAGTACTATCTGTATCTTCCATTCTATCTAAATATAAAATGCATTTTAATTATGTATTTTTGCGCGTCCTTTGTAATCACCATTTCTGAAAAGTGCGCATGTGCATTAATACCTAAGGCAACCCCGGAGTATGACGTATGAGGGAACCTGCGATTAATCAAACATCAAATAAAGCACAATGACAGGGAACCAAAAATAGTAAATTAGTCAGGTGCCATGTTCAATACAGCAGCATCTTAGAGATCTAATCAGTTAAATAGCAGAAGTTATTCCTCCAACACATGCGTGTGACGTCATTATGGTCCTATGTTGCTGAACCAATGTGGTTCAAAAGACTGAGCCTGCGTCCCAATGTGCATACTATCCATCCTAAATTCTATGTGATATTAGTCATTTTCAATACTATTTAGGGCAGATAGGGTGGATAGTATGCACATTGGGACGCAGGGTGAGATGCGACTGTGTTCGGGAAACAGTCGTGACTTGAGTTCATTTCCAAAACAATGCATCGTACTATGGTGGTTAATCAGCGAGTTACGTCGTTGTTCGGGAAATGCACCCCAGGAGGGCTTCACAAAAATGAATCGAAAGTCAACATGCCTCACAGACATGATAAATATATCTATAGAAAGCTTTAAATTACTACTTAACGAAATAAATCAAATCGAAAACAAAAACTCTTTCATTGTAATCCGTGAAGATGCATTCTCTCTAAAGGCGCGTCTAATGAGGAGAGAGTCAGGATCATATCTTCATCTTTGCGACACTGACACAGAAAACACTAGTTTATTAGTAAATAATTCAAATATCTCCTTACTATTTTCCCCTGACACATTCATGGTAATTACTTTTGCTGGGGCTTTCCAGCAAGCTTCAGCGTATTGCGTGTATTTGAAGCAGAACTCTTCATCTGCGCTGACGGCGCGCGCGCTGCTGCTGCGGGACTCTAAACACCGTCGAGCCGCTCTTCACAGTCACGGCACGGTCTCGTGTTGTTTCCACCAGCGCGGCAATTTTTTTTCATCACTAATTGATGGACGTCTAAAATATAAAAATAAGGAGAAGCCTAAAACAGGCCTGGCCCGTCTGAACTATGACGTGAAAATTGGCCCAATCGAAGCCCAGGGAATGCAGGGCTCTATTTTCCCCCTCGGGGCGGGGGACCCCATCGTCGGGCCCTTAGAATCGTCCTAACTCCCCGCCCTTACGGCGCCCCTGTATTCGAGTCATTTTAATAAAAGCCCTGTAAACACTGTCACAGACACGAAGATACATCTTTCATTCCATCAAGCTGAAAGCTCACTATAACTGACACGGTCATTACGTTTTCAGGCCATTTCAAGTTTTATTTTAATGTGACACATAGCAGTGATATCTAAGTGGGTGAGTTGTTTACTTACTTATAACACTATAGTTATCACCACCCGACATGAAACCTGTTGCCTCCACTGAAGTTTATTAAAATTGTGTAATACAAACCTGTTACACCTAGGTTAAAAAGTTAAGTTAAAGCTGCCTTTAAAGAGATAGCTAACCCAAAAATGAAAATTCTGTCATTAATTAGTCACCCTTGTGTGGTTTCACACCCGTAAGACCTTCTTTCCTCTTTGGAACACAAACAAAGATATTTATAAAGAAATCAGAGAGTTTTCTGACCCTGCATAGACAGCAATGCAACTTACACATTCAAGTAAACTATAAAGATAATAGTTAATAAAAGATCAATTAAATAAAGTAGATTACTGCTCACCATTATTTGAGTGCTTGTTTCACCACAGCCATCATCCTCTGTTGAATTATATTTTTGGTCATCTTTTTTTAGTTGTTACCAGTGCATTTCCTGAAAATAGCAATCACACGCTGATAAAATGTCCATTTCCACACATTCATGTCACACTAAACACAAATGCTGGTGTACAGCGCTGTGAAAAAAAAATCCTGATTTATTCTATTTTTGAGTATATCCAGCACTAAATATTGTCAGATATTCCTAAGAAAATTAACACAAAACAAAGGCAAGTTTCATTAATAAACTGTATTTTGTGTTTATTCAGGTTGCCTGACACTTTTTTTTGAAGATTTGAACCAATTTAAGTCAAGTCACCATTATTTATATAGTGCTTTATACAGTACAGATTGTTTTAAAGGTGCTTTACAGTGATAAAAAGAAAAATAATGATGCAAACAGAATTCACATCTGCTGTGAAGCAGCTCTAAACAGTAAAACATTGTTCAGTTGAAATCAGTGTTGACTCAGTTAATTTCGATTAACTGTATAAAAATCATCAAATATAAAATAATTTCAGTGCATCTAGATAGCAGTGGTGTCATCATCTATAGTGCCGGTGGAGTCAGTTCAATAATATTGCTGAATATTATTAGTCCTCAAATAACGCCAAAATCCAACAGCGGCAAGGAACCCAAACTCTGTCAGGTGACAGAATGGAGAAAAAAACCCTTGGGAGAACGTATGTTTAGTTTATGGATCAGTTCTCCTCTGGCAACACATGAACATGATGTGATTATGATTCAGGCTGCATCACAATTTAGTGTGAAATATACAGGACTGTAGACCTACAAGTAGCTGGAGTTACGGATCTCATTTAAAGACTAAAATCTAAAAACAGGTTTACATTTGTGGCTAATTACAATGTGAGTGACCTTTGAAGCATTTCCAGAAATAAAGTCTCACCAACATCTGTTGAGAGCCTTTTCACTTCCTCTCTTCTCCTCTTTCCTAATGCTTCCTCTGCTGCAAAGAGGGGTACACTGTACACTGAACACTTTTCAATGATTTATTCCTCATGTCAATTAGGGGTTGATGCTCTCCTAGAAACAAACAAACAAATACACTGTATTCAGTACATTTTGTTTATTCCATTATTATAAATGATGTACTGATGCTATTGAACTGAACTGAGCTGGACAATGACATGACTCATCTCTACAGAACTGCTTATAACAAATTGCTGAGCCATAGCAGAGTTAAATACATCTATACACAGGGTTGTCACTGGTTGGATTGAGATGTTGGTGTTTATTATAGTAAAAACAGCATTAAACCAGTTGTTTGTCTTTCTATCACAAGCACCTGGCGCACTGACCGCGAGCGCTACAGATCAGCACTGAAGCGGCGTTTCCTCTCAGCTTCTTCTCATCTCAGCAGGTTGAATAAGATATCCGTCAAGTCATTTTACATCTCTCTAAAATTATAACTAAAGATATATGATCTGATATCGCCTATATCACCAAGCATCTGTAATTTTCTTTTGCAAAATTATATATATATATATATATATGTGAGTGTGTGTGTGTGTGTGTGTGTGCGCGTTTGTTTGTTTGTTTGCTTGTTAGTTATTTTAAAAGGGCTTTGATGTCCAAACATAAATAACACTGTAAGAGCATTACTAAATAAGTAAACCTAAAAATGTACATTCTGTTATTAAATTGTACATTCTGTAAATTATTATTTTTCTTTTCTGCATTTCACCTCTGCTATATTTTAAATAAATCTGGCATTGTGACAGATTGTTTATGTTCCTAGATTCTTCCATGCTGACGGCCGTGCACAAGAGTTAGAGCGTATCTCCTGTTGAAGAACATCTCTAGACATTATGAACCATCTGTCTAGTAAGTAATACCTCAAATATACACTACCTAAAGTTTAAGGGTCAGATTTGTCATGTATTAGTATTTTTTGCTCACCACTGCTGCATTTATTTGATTAAAATACAGTAAAACAGTAATATTGTAAAATTACCATTTTTTAATAACAATTTCCTATCTCAGTATGTTTTAAAAAGTGATCAAAGCTGAATCTACAGTCTTCAGTGTCACATGATCCTTCAGAAATCATGCTTTGCGAAAACAAGAATAAATTACATTTTACAATATATTCATATAGAAAACAGTTATTTTAAATAATAATATTTCACAACATTACTGTTTTTATTTATGATCAAATAAAGGCAGTTTTCTTGGTGAACATAAGAGACTTATTTCAAAAACATAAACTGACCACAAACTTTAATAACACAAGTGATTTGAATATTAATTCGTTTATTCTAATAAAATGCAAGAAGCTTTTAAAAATATTAACGTAAATAGTCATTTTTTCCTCTGGTGATTTGTATTGTATACCCATAATGCAATGCACAGGTTATACTGTATTTTGTTGCGCCGTCCGGTGTAGACACGGTGTTAGAAATCTTATTAAATATCGTTACATATGATGTATGTATGATGCCATCCATAACTGATAGAACGTTTCTATTTCAGAGACTGAAAATCATCAATAAACCAAAAGGTAATTATAACTTATTTCAAGAATAAGAATAACAAGAATAAATAAAAATGCATCTGTGACTTAATATTGCTTCTTATTTTTCAGTGAAAGTTGAAAGTTCTCATTAAACACATTGCTTTCTTCTCATCTTTGTGCATTTTCAGATGTTGTGCATATTTATGAATCAAAAATTTTTACTTTATCTTTCTTTAACTTTTTAACATCAAATTAACATATTAATTGGTTGTCTTCTTTCTCTTTTTTTAGTTTGGTTTAGCTCCAACCCCAATTAAGCAGACCTGAGCAGCTGATCAAGGATCACACCAGAAACTCTGCAGAACGCTGGTCCTCCATGCCCAGGACTGGACACCAGTGTTGTAAGTCATCTATCTAGAAGTCATCCTGCCTCTCTGAATTGTCATGTTCAGAATAGATTGCAGGAGATCTCAACATTGTCTCTCAAGGTCCACTTACATGCAGAGTTTTGCTCCAACATAGTGCAGTGCACCTGAACAAACTAATCAAGTTTTTCAGTTTTACTAACTATAAAGTCACAAACAGGTGAGTGTGATCAGGTGTGGACCTAAACTCTGGGTGTCAATCACTCAGGTCCCTTGCTCAGTAGTCAGTGGTTAAGGGCTGTCTCAGTCACAAAATTTAGTTTGCTCCCTAAAAAAATATGCAATATTTGACTCGTATTCAACGATGCTATTATCTTTTTGCCCCTTTTGTTTGTGTGTCAATCACAGCTAAATAAAACCAAAGGCCATTCAGCCACAGGTCACTGCATCTTAAGTTTTTTTTTGTTTTTTTAATGTCAAACACATTTTCAGTATTTATATTTGGTTTGGTTTGTATAACCATTTTAGAGTCACCGTTTCGGTACGGTTCTTGTGTACTATCCTTTTAACATTTCAGCAGCTGACTTTTTTTAGTACTTGCATAGTAATTTTAATTGTACCACATTTGCAATGCATATTGCAACCAAAGACTTAAACTACTTCAGTCTATGTGCATTTAATTTATTTCATACACGAGTTTCACAATTTGAGTTGAATTACTGAAATAAATGAACTTTTCCACAACATTCTAATTTATTGAGATGCACCTGTATATAGCAGGGCTCCAGACTAACTTTTTAGAGCAGTGGCACCAGCGCCACTGAGTTCTACAGATGGTGGCGCCAGAAGCAGATTTGGTAAAGCTGGGGGTGGTGTGTGGGAGTATTAAAAATAAAGATAATTAAATCATAAAATTATTATAATTTTGCGTTAATAAGTGTAGTTACTAGTAATATTACACATTTATTTCTTGGTAATGCACATTTGACAGTAAAGCACTGAGCTTGAATTGGGAAGCACAAAATTTACTTTTATTAACAACAGTAACGTGCAAAATGTAAGTTTTATATAGAAAATTAACATATTCTACTCTTATTAAATGTACCATTATTTGTTTGTAGTATTATATGGAACTGACCAACAACTTCAGTTATTATAAAAGGAGCTCTCTTGCTTTGTGTGATTCAGTCAGAGGAGTTTGTTTTTCAGTGCACTTTGTGACTTTTCTTACTTCATACACAAAAAAGAGCAAATATTTTACAAAATTTGATTTCTTGATGATTTAAAATTTTATAATAGTGATTTTATAATTTCAAAATATAAAGTAAAAAGTACAAATGAATAACTAATAAGCCTATAAGTGTTCCCCTGCCACCATCTACTGGTTATAGTGGTAATTTGATGCCCCTTTTTTTATTTTACAAGTGTTTGTTTACCACAAAGTATATTTTGGTCATTCCTTTAAAAATAACATTTTAATTGTATGCTTTTAAAGTATTAAAGTGCTGTAAATAGTTGTGTGAAATACTTAAATGTGCTTGAATTTCTCTCTCAAAAGGTTGTACAAACCCTAAATGCATAATGTAATTGTCACGGATGATATAAAGGATCCACGTGCAAAGGCAGTCAGTCAAAAACAGTCTTTAATGAAAACGCAAAACAAGGCAGTCTGTCGTACAATGACACAGAACTGGATGAGAACAAAACACAACTGAAGAAGGTCAGGCTCAGAGGACTCCCGACTTGGAGAGAGCTCGTAGGGCTGGGCTCACTGGAAGCAGCAACAGGACACCGAGAAAACTTAGATGAACACAGCAAGACAAGACATGGTAAGACTCCTGACGGTATCCTGACATGAAGGGCGAAACAAGAGCATAAGCATGACACACACAATAATCCGACAGAGAGCCGCATGCACAGCCACTGGAAATAGAGCCAATAATTAGAGCAGAGTGGAAACAGGTGTCACCGCCAAGCAGCGCGAGAGCTGATTGTGATGACAAACAGGTGGAGAAGAGAGCTAGAACGAGCATGGGCGTGCCTGAGTGTGTGAGTGTAAGATTGTGTAAGTATGTATGTATTTATGTGTAAGTGTGTGTGAGAGAGAGAGACAGAGAAGCAAACCCAGCTCATGACAGTAATGAAATTCAACTATTTCTGCCACAACACCACGGTTATAGTTAGCGTTACTACTTCTGGTTATATGTCAGCGTTGTTTGACCTGTTTATAACAGATTTCTGTGCAGAATTTGAATGCTTCTCACTGGATCTTGCAGCACTGTGCAGTAACAGCGTCGCGAAATCAACACTGCTTCCTGAGTAAACCTGTTCTGAGCTCGGAGAAGTTTGATTGCTCTGCGCTGATCCGAGCTGATAAATGGTCCGTGCTGCACAGCTCAAACGAGTAGCGCGGTTTCACTAGCTTTTGTTCTGCTTGATGTTTCTCATATGCAACAGAAATAGCAGCGCTTATGAGGTGGGGCAACGTAGTGGTCATGCTAGTGTGATTGCTCACAAAATTTAGTCGCACCGGCAGAAAAAACGGTCATAAAATGCAATCATTTGGTTGCAGTCTGGAGCCCTGTATAGGAAGTGACCAAAAACTGTGTTAAAAATTCTAGAAAATTGTTCTTATCCTGTGAGTCTCCACTCTTTTGTGCCCTGAGGTGGAAATGCCCAAACAGTAGGGAAAACTCTTGTGTACTTTTACATTTTTGACAACCATTGTTTTTTTATTATTATTATTTTTACATTTACATTTTGGTTATTGTTTTCTTTCTCACTTTAGATGCTGGTGAAAAAAACGCCAGGCTAAAGCATTCAAAATGGAAACTTCCGTCGTGGCTCAATAATCCAGGATTGTGATGGTGGAAGGAGCAGAAGAACCAGAAGATCAGAGATCAGGCAGAGATCTACCGGTGCGCCTGAGGAAACAGATCTACCTCATGTCTTAGTTAAACCAAAGATTCTCATCACTCACCTTCATGCCGTTCCGAACCTGTAAGACTTTTGTTCATCTTTGAAACATAAATGTATATCTTTTTAATGAAATCTGAGAAATTTCTGCCCCTCCATTTCACAGTTTATGCAACTACCACTTTCAAGCCTCAGAAAGGTAGTAAATACATCATTAAAGTAAACCCATGTGACTCCAGTTGTTTAACCTCAATTTATGAAGTGATATGAATGTTTTGTGTGCACAAAAAACTTTGCATTTTATTTACAAAATAACATGTTCACGAGAGCACCATGATGCATCACTGTTGGGTTGGCATGAGAGCTGGCCATCTCATGGTGCTTTTGTGAAAATGCTTTGGAGATTTGTGAATAAAGACATACTATTTTTGTTATTGCTGTTTTATGCGTACACATGGCATCTGTTAAAATATCTTCATTTGTGTTCTGCACAAAAGGGTCTTATGGGTTTGGAGCGACATGAGGGTAAGTAATTAATGACAATTTACATTTTTGGGTGAAATATGTTCTAATGTGGCTATAATTGGTCATTGTTATGTTTTATAAACATTCAATATTTTAAAGATTTATTGTTTTGAAAAATGATGTTTATACAGTCTACTTTTGTTGGTAACACTTTACAATAAGGTGTCATTTGTTAACATTAGTTAATGTATTAACTAACATGAACAAACAATGAACAATGCATTTATTACACTATTTATTAATCTTTGTTAATGTTAGTTAATGAAAATACAGTTGTTCATTGTTTATTCATGTTAGTTCACAGTGCAGTAATGTTAACAAACACAACTTGTGATTTTAATAATGCATTAGTAAATGCTGAAATTAACATTAACTAAGATTAATAAATGCTGTAGAAGTATTGTTCATTCTTAGTTCATGTTTACTAATGTTGTTAACTAATGAACCTTGTTGTAAAGTGTTACCCTTTTGTTAATATCAATACCTCTGTGATTATGGTATCTTTCCTTAATTATCTGAAATGTCTGCTAGCAAATATTATGCTAGCATATCTGTTTATAATGATGCTGAGCACAGAACGTCCTGAATGCTTTCATTCATATTTCGCTGTATATCCTATGTTTTTATTAATAATTTGGGTGTATTTTACTGTTCGTATTTGTGTGTTTTTCAAAATAAATGGAACTGAATTCATTTTGAGTCTATTCATCATTCACAGCAGTTGAAAAAGCCTTTAAATTAGTTTGGGCATATGAGGACATAAATTAGGTTAAACTACTGCATGTCCGCCCATAGAAAATAAATAATTATAAACAAATTACCAGCTGATTACCAGCACACAACTATTGATCCGCAACGTTGCCACGACGTCGCAGTTACGAACTGGCGACGTCACAAAGTTACGTTGTGGCGTATACGCACCTTTCACTTTTCCGGTTGCCACGACGTAACTTTGGTCACCAGATTACGTTGCGGTTACGTAACAGTTACGTATTTTTGTTAGCTGGGAGGACATTAGACATTATACTCACCGCTAAACTGGATGACTCGACCAGTCTCCGACTCACCTGATGAACTTCTTCCGGAAAGCGTTTCTTCTCTTTTGTAGCACTTGTGAAAGGCCTCGGAGTGTAATGTTGTTATGTCTTTGTGCTTTAATTGTGATAGTTCACATATGAACGATGTTGTCAAACCAAAACGTGTTTTATACTTTTATATCCATCCAAAAAAAAAAAACACTTGCCAACCACAGCACTTGCTACATGTTGCACAATACAGCATAACTGCAGTACAGGGCCTATACAAGAAGACATAATTGCCATTAAAGTGAAATTACTGAACCTAATCACAGGAGCTTTATTTAAAAAAATGCTCATAAAAAAAAAATACAATTAAATAAATTTAATCAGACAGATTTAGACGTTTTTGCATCTGATATCTTCACCTGCATTTCAGCGCATCACTGAACTGCAGTTATATTGTATCTGTACTTCATTATACTGCAAATCTACAGTTGCACTTCAGTTTTACTGCTCTTGAACTTTAATGAACTGCAGTTATATTCTTCATTATACTGCAATTGTCCAGTTGTACTTCATTGTACTGCATTTATACTGCTTTGTACTGCAGTTTCACTGCAGTTGTACTTCAATAAACTGCAGTTATTTTTTGTAAGTGTCCAATTGCACAACTCCTCCAGAATATGTCAGACACCATCAGAGACTCACCCATGATCCACGAGGTCAAAAATGCAATCAAAACAGATGTCATGAAGAGGTACAGCAGTGAGGCAGAGAAGAAGATCCTTTATACAGCCTCTGCCCTGGATCCTCATTTTAAGGGAATGCCTTTTCTCACTGAGGAGGAGAGATTGGAGATATACAGAGAAGTGACTGAGGAGGCTGCATCGTTGGAGGTAATTCCATCATGTTTCTTGTAAAATTAATAAAATTAAAACTTAAAACACTCATAATAGCCTATTATTGGTGGCTTGCTGTGAGTACATTTTTTATTAATTAGTTTTTTAATTAAGACTGAAAAAAACAGTTATCCTAAAATATGTGAGCTGTTGCATTTTACACGGTCTGCTAGTTTAATGATATTTTCTATTATTTTGTTCAAACACAGATTGAGTGTACAGTTATGAGGACAAATGTGGATGAAGTGCTTGGGGCAAAAGGAACAGACACACCATGGAGGACAAACCCTCTGCTCCCAAACGAATGGCCTCTTCGACATCGCTGCTTGTGAGTTTGCTGGGACAGTCTTTCACTGACATTGAAGGTACAGTAGAACCTAAAACACCCTACGCCAGGGCTGAGGAGAAAATGGAGAAATACAGCAAAGCTCCATCTTTGCCTCTCACTGAAGATCCTATGAACTGGTGGCATGTCCATGCGGTCACATTTCCCTCCTCTCTTGGCTCTCAAAGCGATACTTGTATATCCCAGGCACAAGCGTGTCTGCAGAATGTGTTTTCTCCACAGCAGGAGACGTGGTCACTGCAGGGGCGGTTCTAGACCACAGTCACTGGGGGGGGGGGCCAGGCAGGGGCCACTTGTGCATTTAGGGGGCACAATTTTAAAATTCATCTTAACCTTAAGTATTATTCATTCAGTCATTTTTCACCATGTCATATATCACTGCAATCTCTAAAAGTAATCTATAACAATTTCAACTAAATTAGATATCTCATCATGTTTCATTTATTTGACAAAAAAAATGTGTATTGTAGTGTCAGGGGCATCATGCACTCATTATTTTTGGGGGCATGAGTGAGGGGGCTCTCATGCTTATCATGCTTGTCATGTGACACACAGCAGCCACAATACCACTGAATAACTGATATAGGCTTATGTCTATTTTTTTAAATAAATAAATAAAACCATCACAGAAAATTTTTATGGTTTCCACTACAAATACCATTACATATATTACAAACCATCAAATTTTAACCAACAAATTTTAATTAAAAAATGGTTTTCTGTAGTGTGTTTTGGGACGTATTCCATTAGGATTTATTGGTTTTAACAAGCCACCATTAGAAGGCAACCAATTACCAGTAGAGACCAACAGGGTCCATTACAGTTAATTAAAACCAATACAAGTCCCATTATAACCAGAAAAACCATTACTAATTTTGTAATGGTGTCTATTGTTTTTTTTTTTTCAGCAGGGGTTTTATTTTTATTTTTTTATTCGATATATCCCATGAAATATCTTGATTCTCAAATATGTGTAAGTAAATACATTTTGCACCTTTATAGATTATGTTAGTTGGTCTATAATGGTGTCAGTCTTGTGTCCCCATGTCCTGTGTTTCCCTCCCTCTTATGTCCATGTGGTTTTTCCTGTTTCCCGTTCCCATGATTCCTCCCAGCTGTGTTTGATTTCTACCCAACCTGTCTCTGTTCTCTGTGATTAGTTCCCCAGTATTCTTAAGCCTTGGTTTTCCCCGTGTCTGATGTCTGGTAATAGGCTTGTTTGAAATGCGCCTCGCCTCGCCTGAAATGTAGGCGAGAGTAGGCGGCTGCAGTGAGGGGAGGAGTGAAATAAGTGCAGTCAAGACGGACAGTACTGAGCTCTCGAAGAAGAACAGATACAACGAGACCAAAGGCAGATATCGCGTTATTCTCACTCATGCGCTGTGCTGCTGATAAACATGATATAATTTCAGTTATGTTGCTTTTATATGAATATAAATTACCGGCATGCATCTCGCGGTGATCACCAGTGATCGGTTCTGCGCAGATTTTGCTCATCTCAAACAAGCCTATTGTTTGTCTTACCCTCGTACTCCATGTTTCCCTGTGGTGATCGTCATTAAAAGTAATATTGATGGTACTCCTCGTTTCCTCACTCATTGCTCCCAGAGACTTATGACAAATGGGCGATAGGTAAAGTAGCCTAGCCTACTATAATATTAACTACGCATAAAAGCCCGTCTTTTTTTCTTAAGTACCAGATATGGGTGTCAAGCCATAAAATACTTTTAATACGACTGACTTTGTATTTAATGTGAATTTAATCAAAACACTGTAAGTTAATTAGTCTATAACACTTTCATTGTAGAAAAAGAGAGCAAAGAACGTTCACTTCCAAATACAGCTGAATTGAAATCAAAATCATGTCTCTTTTCACAGCAAAACATCTCTTCTGGAAGCAGCACATTTGGAAGGTTTGCTTATTTAACTTAAACTATTTTGATTCATTATGAACAAAATATACAAGTGTCCCAGATAGCAAACTAACATCGAATCAACGTAGAATCGATGTTTCTCGTGGCGTCGAAACGACGTTGATCTCCGACGTCGATCCGGCATCAGTTTGCTCATCGGGGTGTTGATCCGACGTCAGGCGCTCCATTCAAATCTAACGGAAAATCGACGCAGTTGGTTGACTCACCGAACGTTGAATCGACGTTGATTTTCGGTTGGTTGAAACGACGTTATACAATAAACGTTTTCTGCTCCTTTTAGAAATCTCACATACTTCATAGATAAATTAGCCTGTATTATGTAATAATTTATTAATAATATACTAAACATCACATTCAGTCATAATTTCTTTATTATTTATACAATACAGCTTGTAAACAGTTACAAATACACGATTAGCACAAACCATATAACATTTGCATTTACAATCAAATACACACAAAGAGGTATTAAGTAAATTATAGGCAAATTTAAATAGTCAAGTTACAAATAAAAAAAATATCATGTTATTTTATACCTAACCCACAATTGTAATATCAGTCATACACAAAGTTAATTTTTAATTGCTTGTGCAGCATTTGGGGGGTACTTTTTTAATTATTTGCATCAAAAATATTATATTTTGTATATTTTCATATAAAATGACAACATTTTATGTAAAATGTACATTTCTAATCTTCATTAATGTAAATAACGTAAAATATGCCATCTGCTAGTTAGTGGACGATTTCTGTCACATCATATGTCTATTTTAAACAAAAAACGACGTGAAAAAAGTGCTTTAAGTTTTTATCTAAATAAAAGAAGCTGCTAAATTTTGCTTTTGCTAGTCTATTAGTCTATTATCTTAATCATAGCAGTTTAAGAAGTGACTCGCAGAATGTTTCAGCAGATTGACTCCTGTAATTGGGTAAATACAGTTGTCACTATTCCACTTGTGAATGGATTATACAGAGCGTGCACATGTATGGGACTACAACGAGATACTTCCCGGGTTGCATATGAAATAAACCCATCAACCCCTCCCTCCGGAACATGCAGAAAAGGGGGCAAGGCCATGTTCTGCGGTTTTGTCGAAGAGGAAGAGTTATAGTGGAGAGTTGTAGTCATGCCGTCGAAACGGTGTTATTTTCACCCAGCTGTCAGGTCTTCTGTAGTTCGTCAACAATACTTAAAATTTATGTTTGATTATGTTCCTGACAATTACAATCCTAATTTAGCTCTCTGTGCTGCGCATTTTACGGAAGACAGCTTCCAGAATCTACACGAGTTCAATGCCGGATTCACACAGAAACTATTACTAAAACATGGAGCAGTTGTTGTTGGGCCACAACCTGTAAGTAAGATTTCATAATTTTAAATGTATTTGCATGTATAATTTCAGACGTAATGTTTTAGTTTTATCAAGGTCGTAAACAAATGCCGATGCTGCCTTTAGTACCCAGTTAGTTAAATGCTATTTTGTGTGTCTTTGACAAACGCGTACAAACATTTTGGACCCGAATTTGTAATTATGTACTAATTTCGTAAATGTATTTTCCATGTATACTTTATGACGTATTTTTTCGATTTGATCAAGAACGTAAACACAAGCCAACGCTGTTTGGTTATAGTAGCCAGTTAGTTCGAGGCTATTTTGTGTGTATAAGACAAACGTGTACAAACTTCAAAAAATTATATGTAATCACAACAGCAAACTTCCATTCAGAAACGTTTGTTAGAGCCGTGCTTGCAGAAGTTCTGCTTGACTCTCTTCATTACTGCTTTCTGGGTCTGATTCTGGCTCAAACTGATACGGCAATATTGACACCATTATTTACATTTGACCGCAGCACATGCAGCTGTCGCCCGTGAAGGTGATGGGCGTGAAGTTTCCGGACAACGTGCAGTACGCCATTTTAGCCAATCACAACACACCGGCCCAACTAACCAATCTGAGCACATTGCCTGTTTCTGAGGGAGTGGTTTCAGAGAATCAGGAAGTCAACCGGTCGTTCAAATGACAGAGGAGAAAGCGGCTCACAATAAAGGTGAAATATATGAAAAATAAGGTGTTTTTTAACAAACGAAACACGAAGACATGTTATATTGCACCCCATAAACACAATCAAGCAAAGAAAAAAAGCAGTAAACCACCCCTTTCAATTTTTAAGTATAAACAAATTACAAATACAAGTCATTTCAACTCACTTTGTAAAATCCTGACTGGCGCTGAATTGCTCTCTGTAAGTTGATTGGACTTTTCAGTATTGGTTGTTTCAACTAATCATGTCAAGTTTAAAAAAAGAAAAAAAAAAAGAAAAAACCTCAACAATGGTGACCATTTAAAAAAAAAACAATCATGCAGCAATGCATGCTGGGATCCATGGATAAGTTTTGTACTATGCTAGTACCCAGCATGCATTGCAGCATGAATTTCCTTTTTTTATAATGGTCACCATAGGCCTATTTCACAATATGGCGCCCGACAGCGGAAGTAGGGAAGCGGTACGTCCGGTTGCGCCTCAGCCCGCTACTATCTCTATTCATTATTTAAATGCTCTAGGAATAGTAGTTTTCTCGCCGTCATCACATTAATTTATTTTCTTATAAAGTAAGAATAGCCAATGTTGTCCGTTTTGTGGACCGTTTTTTAAGGAAGGCTAAATCATTTTTTGAGAAACTTGTTTTTTTATTGTCAAAGTATGTATTATTTGACAGTTGCCATTATAGCTAATTTCCAATTTATCACTTGTTGGCTTTATGGATGAAGTGGTTTAATAAAAAAAGTTAACTATTTGTGTATACTGGTTTAACTATACTTGTGAGGGGCAATTTTCCTCACTTATATAGTGAAATATTATGACAACTGATTAGTGGGCACATTTTACTGGTCCTTGCTTGTTAAAAAGACTTATAAATCAGCCGAAACGTGTTTTTTTTATTAAATTAATAATAATTATTATTATTTATTTAAATCTAGAGTTTTGCGGTAATGGTTATCAAATGAGTTATAAAAGATATAACTTACCTGACAGAAAACAGATGCAAGTCTAAGCAATGTCTTCACTAATACTAAAACAAATGTGCGTGCGTACGTGTGGACACTACAGTCTCAAATAGTATTGCAGGGAAAAGTGGTAATTTGGTCCAAGTGTTGTCAATAAGAAAGCATGAGGAGCCACATCAGCTTGAAGTAAATACAGACTGGATTTAGCTAATGATGATAGTATATTTTCTGATAAGACTGTTTCAAATATATTGGTTGTCTCAGTGTCTATAACAACTTATTATTAACAGCACCCTCTGCTAACAGGATTAATATATATATATCATGGCATGTGATTAAAAATGCATGTTTTCTGTGCCTACTGACCTATCTTTTATGTTATATAG
Organism: Onychostoma macrolepis; assembly: GCF_012432095.1. NCBI lineage: Eukaryota > Metazoa > Chordata > Actinopteri > Cypriniformes > Cyprinidae > Onychostoma > Onychostoma macrolepis. Next base: position 12,044,692 of record NC_081176.1, on the reverse strand, counting down.
TAATGGTCATTTTAACCCTTATTCAGTGTTCGGGGATTTCAGGGCACCAAATTATGTTTGTTTCAAAAAATGTTCTCTTCATTTAAATGGCATGACATTTGAAGATTCAGCTCCCACTATATATCCACACTAAATAAATTGGAATGATGTCCGATAGTAAATGGCTTTAACTGTTTGTTTTCCAATAAATAGCAGTGGTCTTCCACTACACAATGGCACATTTTTATTTTTATCACATGAATGAAATTGAGAAATGCAAATCTTTACAATGAATTTGACTTACAACTTTGCTATTCTATAAGCACGTATACAAAAGGCAAATAAATAAACACAATACCATACCACCTGTAGACTTAAAACATCAATTAAGTGGGTAATATTATTGAATGTTTAAAATTGTTAATAATTTGGTTATAAAATAACACTAAGAATCAAAAATGCACAAGCAAACAGCAGGCCTGGTATAGGCTCTGCACCCAGTTAAAAAAAACGGGGAAAAAAACGTATTCTTCAAAACAGTTTTATTTTGACAACAGTTAATAAAAAAAAAAAATCCATGTAAAGTGCATGAGATATACATGTTTTGTCATGACATCTGCAAGCAAGTTCGAAAAAGCAGCTCAGCAGAAGTTCTTCACTGCAATGCTGAGAACTGTGTTCTTCCTTGTGGTGTCTTCATCCACCCCGATGCTTCACACTTTGGTGCCATTCCAGATGGAAAAGTGGACCCAAATGAAAAACCTCCCTATGGCCTGGTAGAAGTGCCCTAATGTGAAAGCCATTGGATAGGCATAGGCATCACAAATTGTGTTTGTTGGGGGGCCAAGCGAAAAAAAATAAAAATAATAATAATACTACACACCTACCACTGGCATGTCCAGGGTCTGCTGATGGTCACTGGCATATAGCATGGGGATTCTCTTATGAAATAGGCTAAGGGTGACTATGCAACTTCTCTAAAAGGCACTACCTGCTCTTGTTTGCGGAGCAAGTTTAGGAGTTGTCTGATGTTACTGAGTGTTAAGAAAATGTGGTTGATGTTGCTGGGTAATAAAGAGGAGGAGGATGTAACTGGATGATGAGGAGGATGTTACAGCAGGTATGTAGATGAGGATGATGTTATTAACTGGTTATCCAGCAAAGCTTGAGAGATGTTGAGGCTTCACACCAGTTCTTCCAGCTCCTTTATTTTTTCCAAAGCCTCATGAAGAGCACCTAATTACAGAGAATAAAGTAATAAAACATATTAATAGTTTGCGCTAAACATGTTGTGAAGGAATTTTAATATTATTTTTAAATAACTTAATCATACTTAATCACGACTAACATTTCTTCCTTTCCAGCTGTAACATTAATTCTTGTGTTCTGAGTTAACATTGGAACATGACAAGTCTAGACAGTCAGTCTAAAAATAATAATCTCATGATGTAAGTATTCATAAGACTAAGTTTAATTTGGTATCTATTACAGGTTTATGCAGATATAGAACAGTTAGACCATCATAGAACATCACAGTTAGAAGTGGATCTATGCACTTAGTTGGGAACCACTGAGCTTAACCACAGAGAGCAGTATAAAGAGGGGCAGACATGAGAAAAAAATACCAGTCAGAGATGTTTTAAATTGTATTTGGTCAGAACCCCGCAGAAGACCACGCAAATAATGAAAACACATTCCCCTTACTAAAATGTTCCACTGCTAGCGTAACTGCTTCCATATGGTAGCCTACCTTACGTTTATAAGGCAATGTATAAGCATAATCTACTTTAAATATATTGTGAAAAATTATAGTCACTGTTTAGTTTCAATCCTCTACCGTTTTACAGTCCATTAAGAGCTTTATTTACCGGGAAAGGTGGCTCTCGTAATCGTGCTTCTCTTGCACCAGCAGCGCTGCAGCGTCAGATGCTGTCAGTGTCTGGAGTACATTTAGTCGTTGGGAAAGTTGTAAAACGATAAACAGTTGCTTCTTATTCATGTTTAAACATAAGAGCGCAATACAGGACCGATTACTTTCAATCTTATCCACTGTTCTATTAGCGCATTCACCGGACCGGAAAAGAGTTTACCCTACTTCCGGTATGCATACGTCACGTTGTGAAATAGGCCTATTGTTGAGGTCACAAGCTGATTCTTGATGTCTGTGTGAGTCTAATTGCTAACATAGATTAAAACGTTATGTGGACAAACTGTTTGGAAAGTCCTTTCTATTAACTGACTGTCACAGAACCACTGGCTCATAGAATCACTTTTACTATAATCAAAACAACATCCATTTAATCAGAGATTAGACATGCAATGAGATCAGTTCGCTAACAGATGATTGTCATTATAAACATATAACAACCAACTACTGATCATTTCTCTGGGCTTTCAAGTTATAACAAATATGTTTGAGAAACACATGGTTACAACAGCCAGAGAAAAAGAGGAGGAAAAAAAAAGTCAAGTCAAGAGCCCAACTAAAGCAGGCACTGATCTCTAACATGGTTACTTCAGTTGAAACAATAAATCAACATCTAAACCTTAGTTCATTCTCAATAAGATCTTCTGTAGATGTCTGACAGAAATAAAGTCAGTCTGGTTATTAATAAGTGGAGCTGGTGATGCTGTGTGTGGGGTTGTTTAATCAGATCTTGAGAGATTTAGTGTATTTTATTTCAGTTGATTTCATCTAAGCTGTGACTAAAGTTAGTTGTTCTTGTGTTTCTTTTTCTTCAGTGATTATGTTTGTTAACAGCAAGTGTTCATCACTAATGTTCAATTATCACTCAAATAATCACTTAATTGCAATGTATATCTTATTTTAGTGAACTCAACTGAAATAAGTTCACAGCACTCATAATTGTTAGTTTTATAAACTTAAATGGTTTAAGGCAATAAGTTTACTCAAACAGTTTGAGTTAACCTAACTTGTTGGGTTTTACAGTGCACAAAAATAAGTCGAGCAAACTTTTAAGTTGGCTCAACTTTTTTTTTTTTTTTACAGTGTGCCAGTAAGTTAGAACTTAAATTAAGTTCACTGAATTAAATTGGTCTCCCTGAATTTCAATAACATTAAACTGACTTAAAAAATCAAGTTGAATCTAGCATAACTTTTAAAAAAAAGTTGAAATTCCTTAAATTATTTTTATGAGTTAAAGTAACTTTAAAACATAAGTTGTCATGACTTTTTCATCATATCATTTTTTACAGTGTGCATTATAGTCGATAGCCAGTCAATATTCGGATTATATATTTTTTTTTCTAAGCACATTTTACTAATTCCAAACCACAAATATACACACAGGAGCATTTGAAAGAAGTCAATTTCAGCAGGTATCTAAAATGAGTCAATACTACTCACACTCACACTCTGGATCTACACAAATCACGCAAATGATCTATTTTAGATTCAAAATTACAATTTTCACTTAAAGGTGATAAGTTTGCATCCCTGAATATTCAGTTGTTTATGTCCCTTTTTTATATTTGCATACAGTACATGTCTATTGTGTCTAGAATTATTGTAGCAAAACTGAGCACCTGCGACCGTGGAATTTGTATTTGTAGAGAATATTTCATCAAGAAAATGTTTTAGGAATTGCAAACTTGTATTTTGTTTCTTTCTCTCTCAAACCAACAAAACCTTCTCAAAATCTTCACTGCAGGTGCATAAATCCTATCCTACAAATCACAAATTACGAAATTCACAGGCTGTTATACCAGATTTATGCGGGGCTATATTTCATTTTTCCAGAATTTAACTGTGGTATTTGTAGATAAGTTCATGTTGCAATGACCTGCCCATCTCAATTCAAGCAGCCATTTTCAAAAAACGTCTAAAGACGCATCTTTTTCATCAACACCTGACCAATTAATGCTATCACTTACCTATTCTATTCAGTTCAATTCTATTCAGTTTGATCGAATTTCAAATTCTAATCAAGCGTGCAAGTGGAATCTCACATTCTGATATGTCATGTGAGATCTCACATAAAAGTTCTACTTTACAGTTGTGGTCAGAATTATTGGCACCCTTAGTTAATATGATCGAAGAAGTCTGTAAAAATAAATATGTACTATGTATAAATATGTAAATATGTAATGTATGTTTACAATGCCACAGATCTGCCTGGAAGAGGATGTGTGTCGGTAACACTTTACAATAAGGTTCATTAGTTAACATTAGTTAACAACATTAGTTAACATGAACTAAGAATGAACAATACTTCTACAGCATTTATAAATCTTAGTAAATGTTAATTTCAGCATTTACTAATGCATTATTAAAATAACAAGTTGTGTTTGATAACATTAGTTAATGCACTGTGAACTAACATGAATAAAGAATGAGCAACTGTATTTTCATTAACTAACATTAACAAAGATTAATAAATAGTGAAATAAATGCATTGTTCATTGTTTGTTCATGTTAGTTAATACAGTAACTAATGTTAACAAATGACACCTTATTGTAAAGTGTTACCTGTGTGTCTATATTGTCTATATGCAAGGTGAGGAGGATGGTTTGAGTGGCCAAAGACTCTCCAAAGATCTCTTGTCAGGTGAGCTCCAAACTCATCAGGCATTATAGGAGAGACTCAGAGCTGTTATTGTGGCAAAAGGAGATTGCAAAAAGTACTGAATAAAAGGGTGCCATTAACTGCGGCCAATGTGTATTAGAGAAAAAAAAAAAATTACTCCTAATGAGCTTCCCCCCACCCACTTTTTGATCTTTTATTAAAAAGGATTGACAATGCAGATTTATTTTTACAGACTTTTGTTTATATTTACCAAGGGTGCCAATAGTTCTGACTATGACTGTATATATGCAAATGTGCAAAATTTGTTCATGACTTCACATTTTTGATTCGGGTGTGTGAATGTGTTTTGCCCCACATTCACGTAAGTTTCTTAATTTGTGATTTGTAGAATATGATTTGAATCTCAGAATTTGAAATTATGTAACTGTTGTGTTGTGTTTGTTAGAGAGAAAGAGTAAAAAAACATTTGGAACTCCTAAAAACAACAACAAAAAAAACACTTTTCTCTGTGACTGTAAATTTACTACCTGTAATACGCACGTGTGACTATTCTTTACACCTACACATTCCACTGTCACAGGTGCTCAGTTTTGCTATAATAATACCTTAGACAGGGGTACTCAACAGGTGGCCCGTCCGCATTAATTTTGTGGCCTGCGTCATGCTGAAGATTAATGTATTTTTATTACAGGTTGCGCTCAAAATATTAGGCAGTTTGATTTTTTTATAAATTAAATGTAACCTATACAATCACAGTAGTAAAAGCTGCTCGATCTCTAAGTGCTCTAACTAACCACGCTGCACGCCCAAACAACTTAAAACAGAAGCGTTGTCCAACAAAAGAGGACAACATGATTTTACTCCACAACATCAGTCAGTGTTTGAAATAACTTCATTTTGTGAGCTGATGTGCGGTTTTTGTCACAGAACGAGGAAGATGATATATTCTATACGGTAGGGCTGGGAATCTTCAGGCGCTTCACGATCCGATCCGATTCTGGGAGTCACGATCCGATTCCAAAACGATTCTTGATCTACATTTTTTCCCCAATTAATCTTTACAACTTTACATCTTAACCAAAATTGCAGTTTCTATGCTTTTTGTTTATAGTTGGAATCTCTGTGTGTCAGTACTGCCATCTTAAAAATAAGGGTGTGAATATTTACTGGTTTCATGATTCAATTCAATTACGATTATCATTATCAACTTAATATCACGATGCGTCACATTCTCAGTTTTCAATATTACTGCACACGGCTACATTTTCATATCAATTTTATTTTGTTCAAAATTTACTTTTTTTTTACATTTTATTATTATATAAGCAGGCTACTTTAAAAAAAAAATTACGGTAACACTTTCTTTGAAACCCATATTTATAATACATTATAAGGATATTCTTAAGGCATTATAATGAATGCATAATGCATTATAAAAAAACCTTATAATATGTTATATCGTCTTATAAATAATCATAATAACAATTACAATACATTATAATGCTTATGCATTTGTGGTTATAACTTTTAAGATTAATGATTATTTATAACAATGAACACCATATTAAATCTACTTTTACATTTATAATGGACTATATATCTTGACATTATTTAAGATCTACATAGTATCTTACTACAGTACATCTTGTAAGTGGTTAGGTGTGGAGTGTTATTTGAGTGTTCCCTGTGAGGCTAATATTAATTTTAATGTGAGCTAATTAATAATTTCAACTGAAAAAAAATGCAGTGTTTATTTATTAGGTTACATTTTATTTTGATGGTCCCCTTAGTCTATTGACTATAAACAACTTTGCAACTACATGTCAAGTAACTCTCATTAGAGTATTAGTAGGCTTAGGTTAAGGTTAGGGTCGGTAGAATGTTGACGTACTTGCAAAGTTACTTATAGTCAGTTTGTCTGTTGGGGAATCATCAAAAGAAAGTGTTAGCATATATTTAGCAGACATACTACTAATACTCTAATGACTGCTAGTTAATGCACAGATCTATTTCGATATAGCAGATGTTTTGTTCTGCTCTGAAAACATAACTGACTGTGTGTACATCAATTTCGTATAAAAATATTCGAAAATGCAAGTGCATTTAACCGCAGCCGCATTCGAGCTTCAGGACAAACAAACACAAAGCGCACGTGAAAGTCTGTCTCACAGCACAAATTCTGTGCAATGAAGGATTATAAATATTATGAAAATACCAAAGATGGCTGGAAGAACACAGTTAAACCATATCGCGTCGTATGTTTATTGTCGTATACTGTTGGATATTTAAATAAATAGTCAGATCGCGAACAGATTCAATCACCCACGCAATCTTATTCATAAATGACAGGATTCATGTCTATTGAAGCCTTAAATCACAATGTAATGTTCAAATCTGCGTTCGCGCTGATCCAGAGAGAGCAGTTTACTTACGTGAAACATCTTTACAAAGTCTTTTTTATCGTTATACAGAAGCGATCAAAATTGAAACATCTTCACTTTCAAAAAGGTTATTTATTCTAATAAAGATTGTATCAATTACAACATAACGCCAGCAGGTGGAGACAAGTGACTTAAACTGAGATTCGTTCAAAAAACATTGATTCATTCAGGAATGAAACAAGTGAAGTCTTCATGAGCAAGTCATGAAGTTATGAGTTATGAATCATTTGTTTCACTTTATCAGTTGGTTGAATATTGTATTCTATAAATGGACAGCAGCAATTTTTTTTCTAGAAACTCTAGTAAATTACATTTTTCAGAATCATGGTGGGAGAATAGTGATATCTATTTTAAAAATATAAATATGAAAAATAATACTACTTCTTCCTAAAGTACTTTGTGAACTATGTTTGCTCAAGAATGTTTTTAGTTTTAGCATTTTGAGTTTGTTCAATAGGCTACTCTGTTCAATATAGCAAAACGAACTTTTAATCCAATTTTTTGTTCCAGATTTTTACTCTTTAAAAAATAAAAATAATAATTATATATATATATATATATAATATTTATTTCATGCTCAGTCTTATTTTAAATAGGACAAGGACAAGCAAGACTTAGATAAGTAATAAACTGTATTTCTAAATCAGTAAATCTGCAAATATTGTCTTAAAGTCTGATGATGCAAATTGTAATCTGTGGTTTATATTATATTATATTATATTATAGCAATATGTAGTTTAAATGCGGCCTCTGAACTTGAGTACCCCTGCCTTAGAACATAATACCAATAATACTATGGTAGTAGTCAGCCATCTATGCAAAAGCAGAGGTCAGTGCAGTGTACTGTAGATACAGCTGTCCAGGCCAACATCTGATGTACTGATGTCTTCAACTGGGAATCCAGAAAACCTGCAGTAAAAACAGTACAGTTTAAAATCCATCATACATAACCAATATAACAGGACCGCCCAATCCTGTTCCTGGAGATCTACCCACCTGCAGAATTCAGATCTAACCCTGATCCAACACGCCAGTCTGTAATTGCCAAACTGCTTTCATTTCATTCCATCTACGTAATATCTCACGTATTCGATCCTCTCTCAGTCAGCAAGATGTTGAAACTGTTATACATGCCTTTGTTACATCCCAATTAGATTATTGTAATTCACTTTTTTGTGGCATCTCAGCTAATAATATCAAACGACTACAGTATGTTCAAAACTCTGCTGCTCGCTTGATTACTCACACTAGAAAGAACGATCACATTACCCCTATCCTTTATCATCTTCATTGGCTCCCGGTTTCCTTGCGTATAAACTTCAAAATACTAATTCTCACTTATAAAGCCCACCATAACATTGCTCCTCCTTATTTATCTGATCTACTTCTGCCATATGTTCCTGCCCGTTCATTAAGATCTTCTAGTGAGGGATTGTTAGTCACCCCTAAATTTCGTCTGGTGACAATGGGAGCTAGGGCCTTCAGTGTTGTTGCTCCCAGATTGTGGAATGCTCTTCCCCAAACCATCCGTCAGGCATCCTCCCTTCTCTCCTTTAAAAACCTCTTAAAAAAACTTTTTTTTTCTGACTATTACTCTTCACGTCATTGACTGTGAACTGTACCCTGTTATGGATGTTTCTCATCATTCTTTCTGTTTGTAATCTAATCTTGTAAGTGGTTTCTGTATATTACTCAGGGTTTTTTTTTTTTTTCTTTTTTCTTTTTTTTTTGTATTGATGTCTATTGTCTCTGTTCCTTAAGCCTGATTTGTAAAGCGACCTTGAGTGCTAGAAAGGCGCTATATAAATAAAAATTATTATTATTATTATTCATTGATGCGCTGTGAGGTAGATTTGTTGACAAGTTCCTCCCTAAAAGTACATTGATAAAACAGTTTTTTCATAGTGGATCATTTAATGAGTCGTTCGCTAAATAATATTAGCATTGCTAACAGGCGGGACCTTATGAGAAAGGCATGTAACAGCTTTTTAGGTTAGTTTACAGGCATTTACATTTGCATCATAAATACATACTCAGTCCCAAAGTGCTCCTTAGTAAACGTGGTAAAAAGATTTCCAAACTGATTAATAATTAGTATATAAAAAATGAATAGAATAGAATAGAGAAAAGGGAGAAACACTCCATCTAAATCTTCTCAAACAAGTCAAAGAAGTATTAGTTCCTGTTCAGAAGTTATAGTACACAGGAAAAAGAAATGAGACATACAATCACCTCCTAACATTTTGCATTATTTGGCAGAGTTTTGCTTACTAATAAATGTGACCTGTGCTGGCAAAATGAGTCGGAATGCACACAAGCTAATTTCGAGTTACAGGCAAAAGAAGTGAAAGATGTTGATTTTGGTTGAATTTGAGTTTTTCACAAAAATGAGTTCATTAAGCCCTCTTCTAGCGATCCCAATGCTCTAAATAGTATTTGAACATCTAAATATATCTTTATTTACATGTTTTCTGAAAGGAGTACCTTTTCTCCGCTCGCATCTCGCGCTGACTGTCATTCGAAGCTTAACGGCGCTTCTGACGGCATGCGATCCCGATAAATATACACACATACACGGAATTACAGTATTTAAGTATTCATGCAAAAATAATCTGTTATGTCTTAAGTGAACGTTTGGGGAAATGTTGGGTAAAAACATCAGATGTGTGACATTATATCCGTGCAGTACAGTAGGTCTAATATATAGGCCGTCTGTCTCAATGCTAATCTAATAATAAAAGAAAAGAGGGAATCACTCGCTGCTCTTGACTGAACTGCTTTTGTAATCAATTCATTCATAATGAACCCACTAAAGTGATTTTTACATTTGATTATTTGTTTTACTTACTTGAATGCTTTTGTTTAAATGTAAAATGAAAAAAGTAATACATTACTTGTTTCTTTCCTGTGTGTGTGTTGTGACGGATCAGTGGCCCTCCCCCTCATTATCATCACCACCCCGTCCCTTATTCGCCGCCCTTCACCAGGCTCCCGACTGGAGTGGGTGGATGAGAGGAGGGGCGTGGGATCAACGCGGGCTGGCGGCGTGTGATGAGGCACAGCTGGACTGAATGAAGCCTCATCACCGCCGCTGTTAAATGCCCAGCGCGCCTCTCCTCGGGAGACCGGTCTCTTCCCCCGTGCATGCACGCTGGTGTCCTCGTGGGTCCAGGAAGGGTGCGTAGAGGGACATCGCGCCACCGAAGACGTGAGCTGCCGAACCCGCGGTCCGGACAAAAGCCGCACCCGTATTACGGCCGTCGGACCAGGATGTCGGGCCGTACAAGTCCTGCCAAAGGCCGTGGGCGGCGTGTAAGAGCCGCCGCTGTGATGAAGCCGCCGCCCTCGCGCCCGGACCCGAGTGGGGCGGCGTGCGCCGCCGGACTCCGCCCCTTCCTGGACCCTTCCTTTTGGAACACTGCCCTCCTGCACAAGCCCCGCAGCAGCGAGGACACCAGACCCCTGTTTATTTTAGACACTTCTTCCCTGGACACTTTATTTTGTTAATAAAAAGCCTCTCCGAGGCCTGACGCCACACCCACTGTGTCTGTCGTTGGCTCCTCCCGTCACAGTGTGTATATATATATATATATACATATCATATTTTTTTTTTTTTTGCATTGATTCATATTAATAACAACTAAGATAAAATTAAAAAAAAATTGCTATTTTGTGATTATTAATCTAGTAATGATTATTAAGAAAATAATTGGGAGGAAATAATTAATGTTGGTGATTTTGCTTTGGAACCTTCAGAAAACTTTAAATCAGTTTTTCTCAAAATTCTTTATCTTTATCGACTTCAAACGGGTGTAGCACAGTCATTTTTCATCTCACTTCAACTCATATCATTTTGAAAAGTGAAAAAGTGACAATTATTTGAAAATTTGCTCATTTTGCCAGCACAGGTCACAAATGGTGAAATCTCTATACAAGTAATTCAGAGAACAGGTAAACCTTGTTCATTTACATTTATTACCAACACTGTAACAATACAAAGCTGGTTGAAAATCTGCAAACTTACCTTTTAGGGCAATGATTACAATATAAGGATAATTTGGCAGCTTTGTATGTTCATCTAGTTGCCATCATCTGAAGTCTTTGTGAGTGTTGGCGTCTTCTGAAGTCTTCACACGCGAGGCTGGATCCAAACTGGAACTGGTGTAATCTCTAGTAACCTTGGGATGGACATCCCGAGATATAAACAGGAAAGCAAAAGGAGAAAGATTAGAATAGCTGCTGTTCATATTATTTCAGACAAAAGATTATTTATTTAATCAAATATAACTGAATTGCGAGGTTATGAGATGTTTTGTGTGAATGTTAAAATGTAATTGATTGCTGTGATCAAAGCTGAATTTTCAGCATCATTACTCCAGTCTTGTCACATGATCTTTCAGAAATCATTCTAATATGCTGATTTTACCAAAGAAGCATTTCTGATAAATGGGTCATTCTATAGAAATGTACATTTTTCTGTCCCTAGCCTTTACAGAAATATAACACTTGAAAAAGATTTAGGGTTACAACTTGTTTTATATATTTTAAATTGAAACAATATGTTATTTGATCAATTAAACCTTCTTGAGCCATCAATGTGGCAATATTTGTTTTTAATTAATTATAAAGAATTCCAAGCACCACAAAACTGCTCGTCCCCACAGCCATGTACAGAGGGAAAGTGCTTTATTTTGAGAATACTCAAAAATCTGGAATACAAATGGATTAAACTACTTAATTTAGCGAGTATACCATGACTGACAACATGTGGTTTGATACCTTGCAGCAGACATTCTGCAAAATGCATTTTTCATGAAAACTGTCACTGGTGTTACTGTCACTGGTGTCACCTCCTTTATGGGTTACACCAGTGAAGATCAGTTTATGTTTATGTTCTTTTACTAACTGCTTTCACTAATTGCTAAACGTAACAATTTAGTCTCATCTATTAATTATAGTTGAAGAATAAGTATCTTTGGTCTAATGTATGTCACTGGTGATTGATTCATTGTCACTGGTGTTATCGTGTTTTTTTTCCTGTCACATTACATAAAATGTGTCACGTGGCACGATAATAATTTTACATCCATTGAATTCTGCTTCACTCAAGAGTTAAGATTTTAAGGATTGCATCATTACTTGTTTATAACTGTTTTTTCCCCCAAAATATTTTCATTGTTATAACAAATACATGGTTGCACAAATGTACTAACATCATTCAATCACACTTTTAACAAACCTGATTAAAATAAATAAAACAATCTCCTTATTTGTTGCATTATCATTGTTTTCATGTAACTGACTACATGTGCTGAAATAAATCGAGAAATAATATTTCATAAAAACCTCTAAAATTGACAAAGAACACACCAGTGACAATTTTTTTTTTTTTTTTTTTACATGTGGTCTTTAAATAAATCTACAAAAAATATTTAAAAATCATTAAGCTGTCATTTATGTGTATTCATAATGTAAAAAGATAATCTAATAATGTGGTCTAAGTTTAAATGTTAAAAAAAGAAATACATTTTAAGACATCTTGCCAAAAGTACCAAAAGTGGATGTTTCTGTAGAATGACCCAAATATGAATGTAACCTGTGCTGAGTTGTATTTTTGTGTGAATGTTTTAACAGTGTGAAGTTTGTTTGTTTGTTTATTTTTATCAGGATTTTTTTTAAAGGAAATTCTTATTTTTATTCAGCAAGGATGCATTAAATTAATCAAAAATGAGTGTAAAGTTTTCTGTTTCAACTAATGCTGTTCTTTTGAAATTTCTATTCATCAAAGAATCCTGAAAAAAAACACACAAAAATATTGTGCAGCACAACTATTTTCAACATTGATAATAATCAGAAATGTTTCTTGAGCAGCAAATCAGTATATTAGAATGATTTCTGAAGGATCATGTGGCTCTGAAGACTGGAGTAATGATGCTGAAAATTCAGCTTTGATCACAGGAATAATTTACATTTTACAATATATTCACACAGAGAACAGCTATTTTAAATTGTAATACTACTGTTTTTTTTTTTGTTTTTGTTTTTTTTAATCTGAATTTTTTAATAAATTCAGGCTTGGTGAGCATAAGACACTGAATTTTGAACATTAGTGCATGTTTGAGGTTAACTTACCAACCATATTGTTCATTGTGCCTGGGAGATGTTGTCCGACAGGAGGTCCGCTCTGAGTCTGGGGTGCAGGCCATCAACATGGAAGAATGTAGGAACATAAGAAGCAATTTGTCACAGAGCCAACAATATTTAGTATACAATGCCAGCCAGGTTTATTACAAGGAACCAAGCTAGAGCAGATGAAATGTAGAAAAATACAGAATATACAAAAAACATTCTTTTAACATAACATAATTTGCTTCTAGGTTTACTTATTTAATATTGCTCATACTTCTTACTTGTGGATGTCAAAGCCCTCTTAAAATGTTAAGAAGCTGTTCACTTGTGTTCCTTACTTCTCCGTCTTGGCTCCCTTCAGAAATTGTGAAATCTTGGAGCCTCCCATCTTGCCGTGCTTTTGTTTTTCTTCTGAAATCACAGAACGGTTTTTTATCAATATTTGTTTACCATGAGAGATCAAAATACGTTTGAACTAGATTCAGTTAATTGTCCCGCTGATGTAGGTGACGTCACCGATTAACGATACAGTGTAGGCTATATGTTTAGGTTAAATAAATGAGCCTATTTCCAATCACCCACTGAAAAATTACCAGCAAAACTTTTACAGAACTGTCAAAACCTCTCATCTACACATAAAGATGTGAATAAAATCCCAAACATTCAATAAGAGCTGTCTATGGAGTTAGCCTAATGTTAACGTTACGTCCTCTGAAAACGGCTAAGATGCTGACGGACTTGTTCGAAGACACTAAACCATTTCTATGAACTAATTTCACCAGAAACGAGTCAAATACAAGCAAGAGAGGCGTCAGGAATAACTGTATTTAATATTTGTGAGATTTTAGGAACTAAACTTACCGAAAACAGTAAAAACAGCAGCGAAACGGAGCTTCCTGCTTGTCAGTCGTTGTGTTGCCGCTCCGTTTCCATGGCAACTCCCTCCGCTCCAGTGTTTGAACTAACGTGCATTAAAACACGTCACAGTCGCGCAGAATTTACATAAATAATCATATAAAATTAGAACATTGCATAAATAAATAACTTAAATCTAATTAAATTATTATTAAATCATACATTTAATTTATTTAAATGTAGTTCTATGACACCCTGCACGTTATTGTCGGATAAAGCAGCACTTTATATATATATATATATATATATATATATAATTTTTTTTTTTTTTTTAATGAACACTCAACCACCTTATTTTATTAGAAAGCCTGCTTGCATGTAGACCAGGGGTGGGCAATTAATTTCTCTAAGGGTCCAAGAGAAACTTGGTCAGTTACGAGGGCCAGATCAACACACCTAACTAGATTCTTTATAATAAATAAATAACAAAAACATTTTTTATGAACGTTCACAAAAACAGTTTTGAAATTGCAAAAAAACAAAAAAAAAAACAGTGTTTCAAAAACTAGCATCACAACTTTGGACAAAAAAAGGAAGTACCTGTATTTCAAAGACCAGCATCACATTAGAGCAATTCCAGCTTTATTGACGTGACATTCGCAGCCAAAACATAAATTCTCATATAGGCTATTAGACCTGTGTTGAACCATCTCTTTATATTTTTCTAAATTCCCGAAAATAGAGTCTAGACTTCAAAAAAGAATCAGTCTATAAACGTGTTTTATATTATTTATTTATATACGAGTTTTTGGGGAGATAACATAGGCTATTTTGTATTTTGTATTTACAATGCACAAGCCATAAGCAGCAATATCTGCCGGATGTAGAAAGGTTGCCTATTCATACATTTTTTATTTTTTATTTTGTGTGTGTGTGTGTGTGTGTTTCAGAGGGAAAATCAATGTAGCCTAGTCAACGTGATCTCTCCGTTACGGACTTGACAGTTCTAAGAGTGGAGACGGGTAGCTATTTAATAGAGCTGCCCCCAACAATTTAACTAGTCGTTCATTTAAGCCAACTAGGCCTAATCGTATGTTTATCCAAAGTTTATAATCCACAGTGAGCCTTAATTCCGCGCTCAAGCACACGCATAAAGTTTGCCACAAAGCACAGGAAAAAGTCGCCAAATGATTATGAATGTGTCGGGAAAAAAGTAGTAATTTTAATTATTTATTAATATGAGTTGGGCCTATTATGAGTTTCGAACTGATGTCGTTTCATTATTAGGAAAAAAAAAAATGCAAGTGATCTCGCGGCCGCCCCGTCATGCATCCCACACTCCGCACAAACATCTGAATATGGGCCAGTAGACCTACTAGAACACATAGGTTTATTAACATAATTCACCAGTCTACACCCGAGACAGATGCAGTTATAACTTAAAACTGAAGCTATTTGAGTTTTAAAATGATAATGCCTATCCTATATATGCCAGCGGTGTAAAAAATATCTGCAGAAAAAAATAACAAAACATTCGACAAAGCTCGAGTTAAAATGTTTTGTCATTCATTGTTTTTAAAGCTTTCATCTTCCGCTAATATTTAGAGACAGACGGATAAATATAAAATAACGAATAAAACTATTTAGTTGCCCGGGTACAGTTACAGGCCTGTTCCACTCTGTGAGAGTGCAGGCGCAGATCTCTGATTCCTCTGACCAAGTTTCAACCTGTCTCAGACGTTATGATTTCGATCAGATGCGTCGGCTGTGTCGGTTGATAAGCCGTTTCGACGTTGAATCGATGTTTCATTTTCGACGTAATAACGTTCTGATGTACCGACCAAATAATGAACGTTGATTCAACATCGAAATTTGATTGACGATCGATACTGACCGTTACAACCAAAAATCGACGTTGATTCTATGTCAGTTTGCTATCTGGGGTAGGTTGAGAATAAAACTATTTGAGTCAAAGACAAATAAGGTTAACAGAAGATAAAAGCAGAAATTAGTGTTGTAGTCAAGACCACCTAATCCAAGACCAAGACAAGACCAAGACATTGAGGGGTTGAGACTAAGACAAGACCAGGGTAAAACCAAGTCAAGACCAAGACCAGACCAGCACTTCTCAAATGTATCTGAAATATCAATGTTTACTTCCAGCTGTCCATCTTGTGATAATACTTAATTATATATGTTACAACATAAAAATCAAGATCTCATGCAAGCAAATTTTTGTTTAAAATAATACTTAATATTATTTTCCCCGTCATTACAATATAAATCATTGGTTCTTAGCCAGTGGGCTGGGGACTCACTAGGGTGCCTCAACAAACTTCCAAGGAGACCTCAAGATAACTTAAAATTATTGGTAACACTTTACAATAAAGGTTATTAGTTAACAACATTAGTAAACACAAACTAAGAATAAACAATACTTCTACAGCATTTATTAATCTTAGTTAATGTTAATTTCAGCATTTACTAATGCATTATTAAAATAAGTTGTGCTTGTTAACATTAGTTAATGCACCGTGAACTAACATGAATAAACAATGAACAACTATTTTCATTATCTAACATTAACAAAGATTAATAAATAGTGTAATAAATGCATTGTTCATTGTTTGTTCATGTTAGTTAATACACTAATGTTAACAAATGACACCTTATTGTAAAGTGTTAAATTATTTCAAAACAAGCATTAAAATAAACTAAAACAACTAAATGTTCAAGATATTTCTTAGTATTTGGTTATTTTATAATGAATACACATCTTCCTCGTCACGCTAAGCTCTAAAATATTTTGGGGGGGTGGAGAGGGGGGGGCCTTCAAATATTGTTGTGGACAATAATTTTGAGATCCACTGGTATCAAATTATTTATTGTCATTTAATTTGTTACTGATTGCATTTGAAGCAGGAAGTTTTATCAAGTCACATTTATGATGGTTCTAAATAAATCAGACAATGCACCTGCAATTTAGAGACCTTGAGACCTTAAAAAAAAAAAATTGTCTTGAGACCAGTTTTAAGACCAAGACTAGCAGAAATCCTAAAACACTGCTATTTTTATACCAATTTTCTTCCGTAGTGTATCTTTCCCTGCACTGTAATGAGTTTCCTCAGTCATTTTGAGCTTTATTGCAATTATTATGCTGCTAGCAAAGGTGTGCATGTAGTCTGTCTTTTTGTGACAGAAAAATTGTGTGAAGGTGGGAGCACATGTGCAAAAGTTTCACTTAAAAACGATTTCATTTTTTTGGTTGATACTCTTAATAACAGAGTTTATATTAGAATATTTAATGATCATATACAGACATCACATCATCACACATATTAATTTATCTTCATAGATGCAGTACAATAGTGAGGCTCTTCTGTGGATTCTTCATCTGATAATGAGGAGTCATGATATCCAAGATTTGAACCAGGATGTAAACCATCCATCTGTGCGGTTTGGCATCTGTTCTCAGTCTAGACTGTAAGGAAGAAAACATAAAATATAATAATCAGTGTTTGCAGTAACAAATTGTAAATTAGTTACTATATTTCAATTCAAAATGCAAAGTGAAGTGTAACACATTAATCACTTATGAAATTCCTGTAATTATTAGTTACTGAAATTATTTTCTGTGAACACATTTCTAAAACATTTAAATATAATCAGTTTAAAACACGAATTATGTTCAGATGATTATGTGACTGCAGAAGAGCCTGTGACTCCTATTGAGACAATGGAAAGGAGAAACACAATGAGATTATGATTTATGTGACTGATGACAAAGCACAAAGGCTAATGTTATTTTAGATTAAAACTAAAAGCTTTCGATTGAAATTTTGACTAGATAAAGCCGTTTTTCCAGTAGTTTAAACATAGTATTGGTCTAAGTAAAATAAAAGTTAAGTGAAAGTACAGCAAGCGTAAACTGATGAGTTGCTTGTCAAAGTAAAAAAACACACGAGGCAGAGACATTGATCATGTGATGCTGGATGAATCAGCGCTTCCCTACAATCTGTGCAAGACTATATGCGGACCACAAAACCAGTCATAAGTAACACGTGTATATTTGTAGCAATAGCCATCAATACATTCAAAATTAAGAGTCAAAATTATCCATTTTTCTTTTATGCCAAAAATCATTAGGATATTAAGTAAAAATCATGTTTCTTGAAGATATTTTGTAAATTTCCTAACTTAAATATATCAAAACTTAATTTTTCTTTAGTAATATGCATTGCTAAGAACTTCATTTGGACAATTTTAAAGGCGATTTTCTCAATATTTAGATTTTTTTGCACCCTCAGATTCCAGATTTTTATTTAGTTGTATCTCAGCCAAATATTATCCTATCCTAACAAACCATACATCAATGGAAAGCTTATTTATTCATAATAATTAGTATAAATCTCAATAATAATAAAAAAGTACCCTTATGACTGGTTTTGTGGTCCAGGGTCACATATGTAAATGAAGATGTCTTTAATAATCACAAAGTGACATTTACTCACAGTTTACAGTTTGAGTCTCGCAGTACATCAGTGAGCTGCTGCTTTGAGTTTTCTATGTTATTGTTTCTCAGATTAAGCTCTGTTAGAAACTGCAGTGCTTTTGTGTTTGTCAAAGACTGAGTTAAAGAAGAAACATCTGTAATGCCACAGTCATATAGACTAGAAAGAGACAAACAAGAAACACGGGAAGAAATCTTTTTATAAACAAATCACTACGATTTACACAAATTTTACACAAATACTATATGTTCTCATTCCCATCATGAATTATTTAGTATAAAGTGTTTTTGTTTAAACTGTTGAAGTAATTTTAATCATTTTGATTCTTGTATGTGAATGTTCCTCACCTCAAACTCTGCAGTTTACAGTGTGAATCCTTCAGTACGTCACATAAGTGATTCACTCCTGTGTTTTTTATTTTATTCCTGCTGAGGTTCAGCACTCTCAGGTGTGATGGGTTTGATTTCAGAGCTGAAGTCACAGCAGAACAACCTTCATCTGTCATACCACTGTCACTTAACCTACGTTGGCAGAAAGAGAGAGCAGAAAATAAAACAGAAGAAAAGAAAATGAGTCACATTATCTTCATGAGCAAATAAACAGACACAGGAAGAGTTTATCATGTTTATTTCACCAGATCACAAAATACTAAGTTGAAAAAAACTTACATTTACATTAACATTTAGTCATTTACCAGACACTTATCCAAAGCAACTTATAAATGAGGACAATAGAAGCAATCAATACCAACAAAAGAGAAACAACATGCAAGTGCTATGACAAGTCTCGGTTAGCCTAACGCAGTACACGTAGCAAGGTTTTTTTTTCTTCATGTAGTAGATGGAAGAGATGTGGTTTTAGCCGTTTCTTGAAGATGGGTAAGGATTCAGCTGCTCGGATTGAGTTGGGCAGGTCATTCCACCAGATGGGAACAGTTAATGAAAAAAAAGTGTGAAAGTGATTTTGTGCCTCTTTGGGATGGCACAATAATGCGTCGTTCACTTGCAGAACGCAAGCTTCTAGGGGGCACATAAGTCTGAAGAACTGAATTTAGGTAAAGGAGTGCAGAACCAGAGGTGGTTTTGTAGGCAAACATTAATGCCTTGAATTTTATGCGAGCAGCTATTGGTAGCCAGTGCAAACCGAGGTGTGACGTGCATTCTTTTTGGCTCATTAAAGATAAATCTTGCAGCGGCATTTTGGATTAATTGTAGAGGTTTGGTGGAATTGGCTGGAAGACCTGCCAAGAGAGCATTGCAGTAGTCAAAGTCTGAACAGAACAAGAGCTGGAACAAGGAGTTGTGAAGCATGTTCCGAGAGAAAGAGCCTGATCTTCCTAATATTGTATAAAGAAAATCTGCAGGACCGGGCAGTTTTAGCAATGTGGTCTGAGAAATTCAGCTTATCATCAATCACAACTCCAAGGTTTCTAGCTGTTTTTGAAGGAGTTATGGTTGATGAGCCTAACTGGAAGGTGAAATTGTGATGAAGTGATGGGTTTGCTGAAACTACAAGCAGTTCTGTCAAAGCTAGGTTGAGTTGAAGGTGATGGTCCTTCATCCAGCAAGAAATGTCTGTTAGACATGCTGAAAGGCGAGCAGCTGTTTTTGCAATGAAAGGTAGAAGGGAAACCGGTCTATAGTTCCCTAAAAGAATTGTGTTAAGAGTGGGTTTCTTAAGAAGTGGGGTTATACGAGCCTGTTTAAATGCTGAGGGAAAAACTCCAGTGTGAACGGTTGTGTTAACGATGTGAGTGAGTGCAGGTACAGGAGAAATGAAAAACTTTGTACAAACATAATTTGAACTCAGATTCATCATGAGATATTCAGTATAAAGTGTTTTAGTTTAAACTGTTGAAGTGATTTTAAGCATTTTGAGGCTTGTATGTGAATGTTCCTCACCTCAATCTCTCCAGTTTACAGCATGAATCCTTCAGTACGTCACATAAGTGATTCACTCCTGTGTTTTTTATTTTATTCATACTCAGGTCCAGCTCTCTCAGGTGTGATGGGTTTGATTTCAGAGCTGAAGTGAGGATGAGACACTGTTTCTCTGTAATACTGCATCCCGACAGACTGAAGACAAGAAAAGACAATGAATCAGATCCATGTAAAGTTTGAGTGAATAATTACATCATAAGAAAATGCCATACAGTCAAAAAATAAAATAAAATGAATTCATTAACCTTGTTTAATTTTACTGAAGAAAGTTTTTACAGTTGAACTTAATTCAAATTAAAACTGCTTAGTTTGGTCAACACAATTTAGCAGGTTTACATCAAATTAATTTACACTAGTTTGTCTTTAGCTCAACTTCAGTACATTTGTCAAGCAAAATCTTATGTGGGATCAACTAATTTATTTATTGATGTATTTGTTTTTTATTTACTGAAGTCTAATTATTATAATTTTTTGTTTAAACAAGCAGTTTCACTCATAACTATACACAATAATAAAGAAATAAGAAAAAACTGGTGTTGAAAAACTGACATTCGAAAAGCTATTACTCACTAAGTGCCACAGTCTAAGCACAAACGCTGCTCTTCTGCATGATGGTAACCACAAAATTCAAAGACATTACAGAAACTGTCCAGCATAACTGAACATATAAACAGTAACATGTCTTTCCCTTTACAGAAAAAACATAAAATAACACTCCATCCCTAAATTTACTCTCCTAATGCAGTCTCGTGCAAAGCATGCTGGGAACTACAGATCCACTGCCCAGTTAAAATTATTAATTTATTCATTGCCAAACAACATAATTGTCTGGAATTCCCTGGTGAGCTCAAGTCAAGTCACTATTATTTGTATAGCGCTTTTAACAATGCAAATTGTGTCAAAGCAGCTTTACATCAGCTTGATATAAAGCTGGGTGGCTTTATATCAGCTTTACAGTGTTTAGACGGGGAAATAGTGTGTCGAAATAGTGTCATTCTCCTCTTGTCAGACAAAATCAGCAGTTTAAATCTAGGCTAAAGCAGAGTCAGATTGTGCAAAGTACTCAAACACAAACACATTCGTACAAACATACATACATTAGTCCAACTATTATAAAGAATGAAATACAGATGCATAAGTGCCAGAAGAGTTTAAAACATGGACCATCCTTCAATAGGTACTGTTCAAAAAGCATGCAGACTAAATTTTAATTGCTCTAAGTCGTCTGCCTGAGGGTAAAGGAGTAAAAAAATGTCTGGTCGGATGTGTGTAATCTATAAGAATTGTTAAGCCTTTTTTCTGCAAACAAAAATTGTCAACTGTTGTCAAATCGTCATTGTTCTGTTGTGTCAACAAAAATTATTCATGTAGTTTCAACACAAATAAATTAAATAAACTCCAATATGAAATATATTGGGTAGAGTGAACACAATGAAATTAAGTTGTTACAGAATGCTCAAAAATCATTTTCCTTGTGACTTGTGCAGAGCCTATCCTCCCTATACGCAAAATACGCGAGTTGCGTAGGGCCCCTGAAACACCAGGGGGCCCCCTTGCTCTCAAAGATGATTTAATTTTAGTTTTGTTTTTGAATTTGGCCAGCAGTTATGAAAACATGAATGTTCGTTTCTTTTAATGTGGTGCGCTGTTGCCCTTTCAACGTAAAAATCAGTCAAATCATGGAACGTGAATGTCGTACAGTCTCTTGCTCAAGACTATTGTCAAGCCACGGAAGAGACAGTGCCCCACCCACCCACAAGTACTTCACTGTATCAGCTGTATAGTATAATGATACTAACTATAGTATCCCCAGCTTGCATTGTGGGTTCATCAGTAGATCACTGAGGTTTTTCACTCCAGAGTCTCCTAGTTTATTTCCGCTCAGGTTCAGCTCTCTCAGGTGTGATGGGTTTGATTTCAGAGCTGAAGTCACAGCAGAACAACCTTCATCTGTCATATAACAGTATCTTAACCTATATTGAGAGAAATGAGACAAGTCACACTTCACTCCGTTTCATCTAAAACAGAATGTTTTAGCGGTTTTCAATTCCAGTCCTCGCGCCCTCCCGCTCTGCATATTTCGTATGTATCTCTTATCACTTCAGACGTTTGTTCTATTCGACCGTAAGTGCCCTGCGAAGCAGACATCACAGGATATTCCGCCATGATTCCAGTTCAAAGCGAGCGTGTATGTTCCATACAAAGGGCATTCAATTGTGTGATTTGTGAATTTAAATTGTATTTATTTACAGAGGTGTTTAATGTCACACTTGTCTAGAAAGTTTCGTCTGTGTGTGAAGACGCTGTGCAGTGCAATTCCGTGAATGAATGTTCCAAACTGAAGTAAACTTGAACGGATTTCCCTGCTCAGGGAGTGAGGAGCAATGAACACTGCGTAGGGATCATATCAGTCAGGACTGGAATTGAAAACCGCTGATCTAAATAAAACAGTTTTTGATTCTTGTATGTGAATGTTCCTCACCTCAAACTCTGCAGTTTACAGTGTGAATCCTTCAGTACGTAATGTAAGTGATTCACTCCTGTGTTTTTTATTTTATTCCAATCGAGGTGCAGCTCTCTCAGGTGTGATGGGTTTGATTTCAGAGCTGAAGTCAGGATGAGACACTGTTTCTCTGTAATCCTGCATCCACGCAGACTGAAGACAGAAAAAGAAAGAACGAGTCAGACACGTTACACGTTTGTGCGTTAAATTCATCATGAGTAAAGGCCATTCAGTGCAATAACTAAAATGTTGCAAAAATCTGAAACAAAATAAGTAAATAATCAATCATACAGCCATAAACAAAAACAGAAGAAAAACTATGATTTGAGGATACTAGTGACATTTCAAGTCCAGAGCATCTTTAGTCAGACAAAAAAAAAAGAAAAAAAAGGGTTCATGATTTATAATGTAATTAAGATTATATATTATATATAAATAAATAAAACCACTTTAAAATAATATTAAAATTTTGAAAATAGAGTTTAAATATAACAAATCAAGAAAATTTTGTTCATGAATCAAAATTTACTTTAAGACATTTTAAGATTGTATTTTACAGTCAACAAATATAATTTTTTATGATAATTTTTACTTTTCTTATTGTGATGCATGTCTAAGTGAAAGCGTTTTGAACAAGAAAAAACGCAGGTTGGGAATTCATTATGAACCCAGATAAATCAGTCATAATAATAAGCACTGAAATACTGTCAATTTTGATATCATGGTGACTTTAATTAAACAGTAAACTGTACTTGCTTGTACTTCACACTGTAACTGCTGTACAGTATAATGATACTAACTATAGTATCCCCAGCTTGCATTGTGGGTTCATCAGTAGATCACTGAGGTTTTTCACTCCAGAGTCTCCTAGTTTGTTCCAGCTCAGGTCCAGCTCTCTCAGGTGTGATGGGTTTGATTTCAGAGCTGAAGTCACAGCAGAACAGACTTCATCTGTCATATCACAGACTCTTAACCTATATTGAGAGAAATGAGACAAGTCACACTTCATTCTGTTTCATCTAAAACAGAATGTTTTAGCGGTTTTCAATTCCAGTCCTCGCGCCCTCCCGCTCTGCATATTTCGTATGTATCTCTTATCACTTCAGACGTTTGTTCTATTCGACCGTAAGTGCCCTGCGAAGCAGACATCACAGGATATTCCGCCATGATTCCAGTTCAAAGCGAGCGTGTATGTTCCATACAAAGGGCATTCAATTGTGTGATTTGTGAATTTAAATTGTATTTATTTACAGAGGTGTTTAATGTCACACTTCTCTAGAAAGTTTCGTCTGTGTGTGAAGACGCTGTGCAGTGCAATTCCGTGAATGAATGTTCCAAACTGAAGTAAACTTGAACGGATTTCCCTGCTCAGGGAGTGAGGAGCAATGAACACTGCGTAGGGATCATATCAGTCAGGACTGGAATTGAAAACCGCTGATCTAAATAAAACAGTTTTTGATTCTTGTATGTGAATGTTCCTCACCTCAAACTCTGCAGTTTACAGTGTGAATCCTTCAGTACGTAATGTAAGTGATTCACTCCTGTGTTTTTTATTTTATTCCAATCGAGGTGCAGCTCTCTCAGGTGTGATGGGTTTGATTTCAGAGCTGAAGTCAGGATGAGACACTGTTTCTCTGTAATCCTGCATCCACGCAGACTGAAGACAGAAAAAGAAAGAACGAGTCAGACACGTTACACGTTTGTGCGCGTTAAATTCATCATGAGTAAAGGCCATTCAGTGCAATAACTAAAATGTTGCAAAAATCTGAAACAAAATAAGTAAATAATCAATCATACAGCCATAAACAAAAACAGAAGAAAAACTATGATTTGAGGATACTAGTGACATTTCAAGTCCAGAGCATCTTTAGTCAGACAAAAAAAAAAAAAAAAAAAAAGGGTTCATGATTTATAATGTAATTAAGATTATATATTATATATAAATAAATAAAACCACTTTAAAATAATATTAAAATTTTGAAAATAGAGTTTAAATATAACAAATCAAGAAAATTTTGTTCATGAATCAAAATTTACTTTAAGACATTTTAAGATTGTATTTTACAGTCAACAAATATAATTTTTTATGATAATTTTTACTTTTCTTATTGTGATGCATGTCTAAGTGAAAGCGTTTTGAACAAGAAAAAGCATGAGTTGGGAATTCATTATGAACCCAGATAAATCAGTCATAATAATAAGCACTGAAATACTGTCAATTTTGATATCATGGTGACTTTAATTAAACAGTAAACTGTACTTGCTTGTACTTCACACTGTAACTGCTGTACAGTATAATGATACTAACTATAGTATCCCCAGCTTGCATTGTGGGTTCATCAGTAGATCACTGAGGTTTTCACTCCAGAGTCTCCTAGTTTGTTCCAGCTCAGGTTCAGCTCTCTCAGGTGTGATGGGTTTGATTTCAGAGCTGAAGTCACAGCAGAACAGACTTCATCTGTCATATCACAGACTCTTAACCTATATTGAGAGAAATGAGACAAGTCACACTTCATTCTGTTTCATCTAAAACAGAATGTTTTAGCGGTTTTCAATTCCAGTCCTCGCGCCTCCCGCTCTGCATATTTCGTATGTATCTCTTATCACTTCAGACGTTTGTTCTATTCGACCGTAAGTGCCCTGCGAAGCAGACATCACAGGATATTCCGCCATGATTCCAGTTCAAAGCGAGCGTGTATGTTCCATTCAAAGGGCATTCAATTGTGTGATTTGTGAATTTAAATTGTATTTATTTACAGAGGTGTTTAATGTCACACTTCTCTAGAAAGTTTCGTCTGTGTGTGAAGACGCTGTGCAGTGCAATTCCGTGAATGAATGTTCCAAACTGAAGTAAACGTCAACGGATTTCCCTGCTCAGGGAGTGAGGAGCAATGAACACTGTGTAGGGATCATATCAGTCGGAACACAGTTCAAGTCCGGAGCATCTTTAGTCAGACCAAAAACAAAAGGTTTATGATCTGTAATGTAATTAAGATATATATATATATATATATATATAAACCACTTTAAAATAACATTAAAATTTTGAAAATAGAGTTTAAATGTAACAAATCAAGAAAATTTTGTTCATGAATCAAAATTTACTTTAAGACATTTTAAGATTGTATTTTACAGTCAACAAATACAAATTTTTATGACCATTTTTGTTTTTCTTATTGTGATGCATGTCTAAGTGAAAGCTTTTTGAACAAGAAAAAACGCAGGTCGAGAATTCATTTTTGATGAAAATCTGGATAATTGTCATTTTCTATTGTGATCTCATGTGATTGGCAAGTTTTCCTACCCTCAGCTCATCAGACGAGAGAAGAGATATTTTTGTGAGGGAGAGGGAATGTTACATATGTTGATTAAAGATCACAAGGGTGGATTAATTTTAGGAAATAAATTATGAACCCAGATAAATCAGTCATAATAATAAGCACTGAAATACTGTCAATTTTGATATCATGGTGACTTTAATTAAACAGTAAACTGTACTTGCTTGTACTTCACACTGTAACTGTTGTACAGTATAATGATACTAACTCTAGTTTCTCCAGCTTGCATTGTGGGTTCATCAGTAGATCACTGAGGTTTTTCACTCCAGAGTCTCCTAGTTTATTCCTGCTCAGGTCCAGCTCTCTCAGGTGTGATGGGTTTGATTTCAGAGCTGAAGTCACAGCAGAACAGACTTCATCTGTCATATCACAGTAGCTTAACCTACGTTGAGAGAAATGAGACAAGTCACACTTCATTCTGTTTCATCTAAAACAGAATGTTTTAGCGATTTTCAATTCCAGTCCTCGCGCCCTTCCGCTCTGCATATTTCGTATGTATCTCTTATCACTTCAGACGTTTGTTCTATTCGACCGTAAGTGCCCTGCGAAGCAGACATCACAGGATATTCCGCCATGATTCCAGTTCAAAGCGAGCGTGTATGTTCCATACAAAGGGCATTCAATTGTGTGATTTGTGAATTTAAATTGTATTTATTTACAGAGGTGTTTAATGTCACACTTCTCTAGAAAGTTTCGTCTGTGTGTGAAGACGCTGTGCAGTGCAATTCCGTGAATGAATGTTCCAAACTGAAGTAAACTTGAGCGGATTTCCCTGCTCAGGAGTGAGGAGCAATGAACACTGTGTAGGGATCATATCAATCGAACACAGTTCATGCACGGAGCTCTCTTCTAACAAGCTGGTTATCTGAGGTGTGATAAACTAGAGATACATGCAAAATATGCAGAGTGGGGGGCATGGCGAGGACTGGAATTGAAAACCGCTGATCTAAATAAAACACTTTTGATTCTTGAATGTGAATGTTACTGACCTCAATCTCTCCAGTTTACAGCGTGAATCCTTCAGTACGTCATGTAGGTGATTCACTCCTGTGTTTTGTATTTTATTCCAATCGAGGTCCAGCTCTCTCAGGTGTGATGGGTTTGATTTCAGAGCTGAAGTCAGGATGAGACACTGTTTCTCTGAAATACTGCATCCAGACAGACTGAAGACAGAAAGAGAAAGAACGAGTCAGACACGTTACACGTTTGTGCGTTAAATTCATCATGAGTAAAGGCCATTCAGTGCAATAACTAAAATGTTGCAAAAATCCGAAAACAAAATAAGTAAATAATCAATCATACAGCCATAAACAAAAACAGAAGAAAAACTAGGATTTGAGGATACTAGTGACATTTCAAGCCGGAGCATCTTTAGTCAGACAAAAAAAAAAAAAAAAGGTTCATGATTTATAATGTAATTAAGATTATATATTATATATAAATAAATAAAACCACTTTAAAATAATATTAAAATTTTGAAAATAGAGTTTAAATGTAACAAATCAAGAAAATTGTTCATGAATCAAAATTTACTTTAAGACATTTTAAGATTGTATTTTACAGTCAACAAATACATTTTTTAATGATCATTTTTGTTTTTCTTATTGTGATGCATGTCTAAGTGAAAGCTTTTGAACAAGAAAAATGCAGGTTGGGAATTCATTTTGATGAAAATCTGGATAATTGTCATTTTCTATTGTGATCTCATGTGATTGGCAGGTTTTCCTACCCTCAGCTCATCAGACGAGAGAAGAGATATTTTTGTGAGGGAGAGGGAACGTTACATATGTTGATTAAAGATCACAAGGGTGGATTAATTTTAGGAAATAAATTATGAACCCAGATAAATCAGTCATAATAATAAGCACTGAAATACTGTCAATTTTGATATCATGGTGACTTTAATTAAACAGTAAACTGTACTTGCTTGTACTTCACACTGTAACTGCTGTACAGTATAATGATACTAACTATAGTATCCCCAGCTTGCATTGTGGGTTCATCAGTAGATCACTTAGGTTTTTCACTCCAGAGTCTCCTAGTTTGTTCCAGCTCAGGTTCAGCTCTCTCAGGTGTGATGGGTTTGATTTCAGAGCTGAAGTCACAGCAGAACAACCTTCATCTGTCATATCACAGCCTCTTAACCTATATTGAGAGAAATGAGACAAGTCACACTTCATTCTGTTTCATCTAAAACAGAATGTTTTAGCGGTTTTCAATTCCAGTCCTCGCGCCCTCCCGCTCTGCATATTTCGTATGTATCTCTTATCACTTCAGACGTTTGTTCTATTCGACCGTAAGTGCCCTGCGAAGCAGACATCACAGGATATTCCGCCATGATTCCAGTTCAAAGCGAGCGTGTATGTTCCATTCAAAGGGCATTAAATTGTGTGATTTGTGAATTTAAATTGTATTTATTTACAGAGGTGTTTAATGTCACACTTCTCTAGAAAGTTTCGTCTGTGTGTGAAGACGCTGTGCAGTGCAATTCCGTGAATGAATGTTCCAAACTGAAGTAAACGTCAACGGATTTCCCTGCTCAGGGAGTGAGGAGCAATGAACACTGTGTAGGGATCATATCAGTCGGAACACAGTTCAAGTCCGAGCATCTTTAGTCAGACAAAAAAAAAAAAAGGTTTATGATCTGTAATGTAATTAAGATTATATATATATATATATATATAAACCACTTTAAAATAACATTAAAATTTTGAAAATAGAGTTTAAATGTAACAAATCAAGAAAATTTTGTTCATGAATCAAAATTTACTTTAAGACATTTTAAGATTGTATTTTACAGTCAACAAATACAAATTTTTATGACCATTTTTGTTTTTCTTATTGTGATGCATGTCTAAGTGAAAGCTTTTTGAACAAGAAAAATGCAGGTTGGGAATTCATTTTTGATGAAAATCTGGATAATTGTCATTTTCTATTGTGATCTCATGTGATTGGCAAGTTTTCCTACCCTCAGCTCATCAGACGAGAGAAGAGATATTTTTGTGAGGGAGAGGGAATGTTACATATGTTGATTAAAGATCACAAGGGTGGATTAATTTTAGGAAATAAATTATGAACCCAGATAAATCAGTCATAATAATAAGCACTGAAATACTGTCAATTTTGATATCATGGTGACTTTAATTAAACAGTAAACTGTACTTGCTTGTACTTCACACTGTAACTGTTGTACAGTATAATGATACTAACTCTAGTTTCTCCAGCTTGCATTGTGGGTTCATCAGTAGATCACTGAGGTTTTTCACTCCAGAGTCTCCTAGTTTATTCCTGCTCAGGTCCAGCTCTCTCAGGTGTGATGGGTTTGATTTCAGAGCTGAAGTCACAGCAGAACAGACTTCATCTGTCATATCACAGTAGCTTAACCTACGTTGAGAGAAATGAGACAAGTCACACTTCATTCTGTTTCATCTAAAACAGAATGTTTTAGCGGTTTTCAATTCCAGTCCTCGCGCCCTCCCGCTCTGCATATTTCGTATGTATCTCTTATCACTTCAGACGTTTGTTCTATTCGACCGTAAGTGCCCTGCGAAGCAGACATCACAGGATATTCCGCCATGATTCCAGTTCAAAGCGAGCGTGTATGTTCCATACAAAGGGCATTCAATTGTGTGATTTGTGAATTTAAATTGTATTTATTTACAGAGGTGTTTAATGTCACACTTCTCTAGAAAGTTTCGTCTGTGTGTGAAGACGCTGTGCAGTGCAATTCCGTGAATGAATGTTCCAAACTGAAGTAAACTTGAACGGATTTCCCTGCTCAGGGAGTGAGGAGCAATGAACACTGTGTAGGGATCATATCAATCGGAACACAGTTCATGCACGGAGCTCTCTTCTAACAAGCTGGTTATCTGAGGTGTGATAAACTAGAGATACATGCAAAATATGCAGAGTGGGGGGGGGCATGGCGCGAGGACTGGAATTGAAAACCGCTGATCTAAATAAAACACTTTTTGATTCTTGAATGTGAATGTTACTGACCTCAATCTCTCCAGTTTACAGCGTGAATCCTTCAGTACGTCATGTAGGTGATTCACTCCTGTGTTTTGTATTTTATTCCAATCGAGGTCCAGCTCTCTCAGGTGTGATGGGTTTGATTTCAGAGCTGAAGTCAGGATGAGACACTGTTTCTCTGAAATACTGCATCCAGACAGACTGAAGACAGAAAGAGAAAGAACGAGTCAGACACGTTACACGTTTGTGCGCGTTAAATTCATCATGAGTAAAGGCCATTCAGTGCAATAACTAAAATGTTGCAAAAATCCGAAAACAAAATAAGTAAATAATCAATCATACAGCCATAAACAAAAACAGAAGAAAAACTAGGATTTGAGGATACTAGTGACATTTCAAGCCCGGAGCATCTTTAGTCAGACAAAAAAAAAAAAAAAAAAAAAGGTTCATGATTTATAATGTAATTAAGATTATATATTATATATAAATAAATAAAACCACTTTAAAATAATATTAAAATTTTGAAAATAGAGTTTAAATGTAACAAATCAAGAAAATTGTTCATGAATCAAAATTTACTTTAAGACATTTTAAGATTGTATTTTACAGTCAACAAATACATTTTTTAATGATCATTTTTGTTTTTCTTATTGTGATGCATGTCTAAGTGAAAGCTTTTTGAACAAGAAAAAATGCAGGTTGGGAATTCATTTTTGATGAAAATCTGGATAATTGTCATTTTCTATTGTGATCTCATGTGATTGGCAGGTTTTCCTACCCTCAGCTCATCAGACGAGAGAAGAGATATTTTTGTGAGGGAGAGGGAACGTTACATATGTTGATTAAAGATCACAAGGGTGGATTAATTTTAGGAAATAAATTATGAACCCAGATAAATCAGTCATAATAATAAGCACTGAAATACTGTCAATTTTGATATCATGGTGACTTTAATTAAACAGTAAACTGTACTTGCTTGTACTTCACACTGTAACTGCTGTACAGTATAATGATACTAACTATAGTATCCCCAGCTTGCATTGTGGGTTCATCAGTAGATCACTTAGGTTTTTCACTCCAGAGTCTCCTAGTTTGTTCCAGCTCAGGTTCAGCTCTCTCAGGTGTGATGGGTTTGATTTCAGAGCTGAAGTCACAGCAGAACAACCTTCATCTGTCATATCACAGCCTCTTAACCTATATTGAGAGAAATGAGACAAGTCACACTTCATTCTGTTTCATCTAAAACAGAATGTTTTAGCGGTTTTCAATTCCAGTCCTCGCGCCCTCCCGCTCTGCATATTTCGTATGTATCTCTTATCACTTCAGACGTTTGTTCTATTCGACCGTAAGTGCCCTGCGAAGCAGACATCACAGGATATTCCGCCATGATTCCAGTTCAAAGCGAGCGTGTATGTTCCATTCAAAGGGCATTAAATTGTGTGATTTGTGAATTTAAATTGTATTTATTTACAGAGGTGTTTAATGTCACACTTCTCTAGAAAGTTTCGTCTGTGTGTGAAGACGCTGTGCAGTGCAATTCCGTGAATGAATGTTCCAAACTGAAGTAAACGTCAACGGATTTCCCTGCTCAGGGAGTGAGGAGCAATGAACACTGTGTAGGGATCATATCAGTCGGAACACAGTTCAAGTCCGGAGCATCTTTAGTCAGACCAAAAGCAAAAACAACCAAAAAAAAAAGGTTTATGATCTGTAATGTAATTAAGATTATATATATATACAGTGGGTACGGAAAGTATTCAGACCCCCTTAAATGTTTCACTCTTTGTTATATTGCAGCCATTTGCTAAAATCATTTAAGTTCATTTTTTTTTCCCTCATTAATGTACACACAGCACCCCATATTGACAGAAAAACACAGAATTGTTGACATTTTTGCAGATTTATTAAAAAAGAAAAACTGAAATATCACATGGTCCTAAGTATTCAGACCCTTTGCTCAGTATTTAGTAGAAGCACCTTTTTGATCTAATACAGCCAGGAGTCTTTCTGGGAAAGATGCAACAAGTTTTTCACACCTGGATTTGGGGATCCTCTGCCATTCCTCCTTGCAGATCCTCTCCAGTTCTGTCAGGTTGGATGGCAAATGTTAGTGGACAGCCATTTTTAGGTCTCTCCAGATGCTCAATTGGGTTTAAGTCAGGGCTCTGGCTGGGCCATTCAAGAACAGTCACAGAGTTGTTGTGAAGCCACTCCTTCGTTATTTTAGCTGTGTGCTTAGGGTCATTGTCTTGTTGGAAGGTAAACCTTCGGCCCAGTCTGAGGTCCTGAGCACTCTGGAGAAGGTTTTCGTCCAGGATATCCCTGTACTAGGCCGCATTCATCTTTCCCTCGATTGCAACCAGCCGTCCTGTCCCTGCAGCTGAAAAACACCCCCACAGCATGATGCTGCCACCACCATGCTTCACTGTTGGGACTGTATTGGACAGGTGATGAGCAGTGCCTGGTTTTCTCCACACATACCGCTTAGAATTAAGGCCAAAAAGTTCTATCTTGGTCTCATCAGACCAGAGAATCTTATTCAGGTGTTTTTTAGCAAACTCCATGCAGGCTTTCATGTGTCTTGCACTGAGGAGAGGCTTCCGTCGGGCCACTCTGCCATAAAGCCCCGACTGGTGGAGGGCTGCAGTGATGGTTGACTTTCTACAACTTTCTCCCATCTCCTGACTGCATCTCTGGAGCTCAGCCACAGTGATCTTTGGGTTCTTCTTTACCTCTCTCACCAAGGCTCTTCTACCCCGATAGCTCAGTTTGGCCGGACGGCCAGCTCTAGGAAGGGTTCTGGTCATCCCAAACGTCTTCCATTTAAGGATTATGGAGGCCACTGTGCTCTTAGGAACCTTAAGTGCAGCAGAATTTTTTTTGTAACCTTGGCCAGATCTATGCCTTGCCACAATTCTGTCTCTGAGCTCTTCAGGCAGTTCCTTTGACCTCATGATTCTCATTTGCTCTGACATGCACTGTGAGCTGTAAGGTCTTATATAGACAGGTGTGTGGCTTTCCTAATCAAGTCCAATCAGTATAATCAAACACAGCTGGACTCAAATGAAGGTGTAGAACCATCTCAAGGATGATCAGAAGAAATGGACAGCACCTGAGTTAAATATATGAGTGTCACAGCAAAGGGTCTGAATACTTAGGACCATGTGATATTTCAGTTTTTCTTTTTTAATAAATCTGCAAAAATGTCAACAATTCTGTGTTTTTCTGTCAATATGGGGTATTGTGTGTACATTAATGAGAAAAAAAATTTAGCAAATGGCTGCAATATAACAAAGAGTGAAAAATTTAAGGGGGTCTGAATACTTTCCGTACCCACTGTATATATATATATATATATATAAACCACTTTAAAATAACATTACAATTTTGAAAATAGAGTTTAAATGTAACAAATCAAGAAAATTTTGTTCATGAATCAAAATTTACTTTAAGACATTTTAAGATTGTATTTTACAGTCAACAAATACAAATTTTTATGATCATTTTTGTTTTTCTTATTGTGATGCATGTCTAAGTGAAAGCTTTTTGAACAAGAAAAAACGCAGGTTGAGAATTCATTTTTGATGAAAATCTGGATAATTGTCATTTTCTATTGTGATCTCATGTGATTGGCAGGTTTTCCTACCCTCAGCTCATCAGACGAGAGAAGAGATATGTTTGTGAGGGAGAGGGAATGTTACATATGTTGATTAAAGATCACAAGGGTAGATTGATTTTAGGAAATAAATTATGAACCCAGATAAATCAGTCATAATAATAAGCACTGAAATACTGTCAATTTTGATATCATGGTGACTTTAATTAAACAGTAAACTGTACTTGCTTGTACTTCGCACTGTAACTGCTGTACAGTATAATGATACTAACTCTAGTTTCTCCAGCTTGCATTGTGGGTTCATCAGTAGATCACTGAGGTTTTTCACTCCAAAGTCTCCTAGTTTATTTCCGCTCAGGTCCAGCTCTCTCAGGTGTGATGGGTTTGATTTCAGAGCTGAAGTCACAGCAGAACAGACTTCATCTGTCATATCACAGTAGCTTAACCTATATTGAGAGAAATGAGACAAGTCACACTTCATTCTGTTTCATCTAAAACAGAATGTTTTAGCGGTTTTCAATTCCAGTCCTCGCGCCCTTCCGCTCTGCATATTTCGTATGTATCTCTTATCACTTCAGACGTTTGTTCTATTCGACCGTAAGTGCCCTGCGAAGCAGACATCACAGGATATTCCGCCATGATTCCAGTTCAAAGCGAGCGTGTATGTTCCATACAAAGGGCATTCAATTGTGTGATTTGTGAATTTAAATTGTATTTATTTACAGAGGTGTTTAATGTCACACTTCTCTAGAAAGTTTCGTCTGTGTGTGAAGACGCTGTGCAGTGCAATTCCGTGAATGAATGTTCCAAACTGAAGTAAACTTGAACGGATTTCCCTGCTCAGGGAGTGAGGAGCAATGAACACTGTGTAGGGATCATATCAATCGGAACACAGTTCATGCACGGAGCTCTCTTCTAACAAGCTGGTTATCTGAGGTGTGTTAAACGTCTCGGTTACGTATGTAACCCTCGTTCCCTGAAGGAGGGAACGGAGACGTAACGTCAGTGTGACTGACTAATGGGATCTCGCCCGAGAGCCCAATCACCTTCGAGTGTTAACAAAACAAGCCAATGACAGTTGGCGTGCGTGTTTCGCCACGCGCACCCCGCCCCGCAGTGCGGGTATAAAGGTAGAGCGCGTGCAAACGCACATCAGTTTTTCGCTGAGGAGCCGAGACTGTGTGCCTCGGCCGTACAGCGGTGGTACAGCAACTGTGGCGATGGGACGTTACGTCTCCGTTCCCTCCTTCAGGGAACGAGGGTTACATACGTAACCGAGACGTTCCCTATCAGTCAGTCACGTTCGACGTAACGTCAGTGTGACTGACTAATGGGATCCCTTGGAAAACGCCACTATTGCTGACCCCTTCCAGTGCCCTGCGGAAGCCGGCAAGTCCCCCCACACCAGTTGGGACGGAAGATAGGACAGGGCTTAGGCAGAGATGACAGCCACTGCTGTTCCCTACAGTGGATATGGGTAACACTGGGAAAGCGTACTCCAAGTAGGGGAACGCTACGGAAGCCAAACCCTGCATGAAGGAGCTACCATGTGGAGATTACACATATGGACTGCCTTAGGCAGTACTACATATGGAAGTCTCTGAGGTAGACTCAGCCAGCCTGGGGTGAGATCAATACACAGCAGAGACGGCAGAAGGTCTCTGCCAGGGAAGACACGGGCTCACCGTGAGGGGAGCCGTACCGTGGAAAATACATATGTGGGATCACCCAAAAGGGAATCACTACACACGGGCACCTAGCCCAGCACAAGGGCTGACCTTGGGCAAACACACGAGTGCTGGACCTGGCGTCTGGCGCGCCGCCACGCCTGACTGCCGAGGGTGCGGGAGGAACTTCAACAGGGTTCGCCAAGGGGAACTGAACTGAGAAGCAGTAAAAGCGCACGTATCCGGTCCGTAGAGGGGAATGGCGCAGCAAGCGTGATCGACACCGAGCGGGTCCTGAGTTACTGGCCACCTGAGGTGAGTACACGGGAGGACACGGGCTCTACACGGAGATTATAGAACCTCGCAAACGTGTTAGGTGTCGCCCAGCCGGCAGCTCTACAGATGTCTGCTATCGAGGCGCCCCGCGCCAATGCCCAGGAAGTAGCAACACCTCTCGTAGAGTGTGCTCTTACTCTGAAGGGGCACGGCAAGCGTCGGGCCTGGTAAGCTAAGACTATAGCCTCCACTATCCAGTGGGCGAGTCTTTGTTTGGAGACAGCCTTTCCCTTCTGCTGTCCTCCGAAGCAGACAAAGAGCTGGTCTGAGGTCCTGAAGCTCTGCGTGCGGTCCACATAAACGCGCAAGGCGCGGACGGGACAGAGCAGAGCAATGGCTGGGTCTGCCTCCTCCCGAGGCAGCGCTTGCAAGTTCACCACCTGATCCCTAAAGGGCGTGGTAGGAACTTTGGGCACATATCCACACATATTCAGGACAACGTGAGAGTTACCCGGCCCGAATTCTAGGCACGAATCATCGAGCGAAAATGCCTGCAGGTCCCCTACCCTCTTGACCGAGGCCAATGCTGTGAGGAGCACTGTCTTCAACGACAGAAACTTAAGCTCTACTGACTGCAGAGGCTCGAAGGGCTCCTCCTTCAAGGCCGTCAGGACCGAGGGGAGATCCCAAGAGGGTACCAGATGAGGGCGCGGAGGGTTTAACCTCCTCGCCCCTCTGAGGAACCTGATGACCAAGTCGTGCTTCCCGACAGACTTACCGTCTACTGCATCGTGATGTGCGGCAATAGCGGCAACATACACTTTGAGGGTGGAGGGAGACAGCCTTCGCTCCAACCCATCTTGCAGAAAGGATAGCACAACCCTGATTGGGCATCTCCGGGGGTCTTCCCGGCGGGAAGAGCACCAATCGACGAACAGGTTCCACTTCAGCCTGTAAGCATGTCTTGTAGACGGGGCTCTAGCTGAAGTGATGGTGTTTACTACTGCTGGAGGTAGCCCACCTAGAACCTCCGCGTCCCGTCCAGGGACCACACGTGGAGATTCCACAAGTCTGGACGCGGGTGCCAGAGGGTGCCCCCTCTCTGAGAAAGGAGATCCCTCCTCAGAGGAATTTGCCAAGGAGGGGCTGTCGCGAGGAGCATCAGTTCGGGGAACCAAGTCCGATTGGGCCAGTAAGGCGCCACCAAGAGGACCTGCTCCTCGTCCTCCCTGACCTTGCACAGTGTCTGTGCGAGAAGGCTCACTGGGGAAGCATATTTGCGTAGGCCCCGAGGCCAGCTGTATGCCAGCGTCCGTGCGAGGTCCCCTCGGACAGGGAGTAAAATAGCTGGCAATGGGACGTGTCTGGGGAGGCAAACAGGTCTACCTGAGCATCCCCGAAGCGTCTCCAAATCAGCTGGACTGTCTCAGGGTGGAGTTGCCATTCTCCCGGAAGGGCGGGCTGACGTGAGAGCTCGTCGGCTGCACGATTGAGCTCGCCTGGGACATGAACGGCGCGAAGTGACCTCAGATGCTTCTGACTCCAAAGGAGAAGATGGCGGGCGAGTTGCGACATGCGACGGGAGCGTAGACCACCCTGGTGGTTGATGTACGCAACGGTCGCAGTGTTGTCCGTACGGACCAGTACATGCTTGTCGTGTAGCAGCGATCTGAAGCGGCGCAGAGCAAGCCATACTGCTAGCAACTCGAGGCAGTTGATATGCCACTGCAGTCGGGGCCCTGTCCAGAGCCCCGCAGCTGCGTGCCCGTTGCACACGGCACCCCAGCCCATGGCAGAGGCATCTGTTGATACAACAACATGCCTGGACACTTGCACTAAGGGCACTCCTGCCCAAAGAAAGGCCAGGTCCGACCATGGGCTGAAGGTCTGACGGCAGGACGGGGTGAGAGAGACCCGGTACGTGCCACGTCGCCATGCCCATCTCGGGACCCGGTCGTGAAGCCAACGCTGAAGCGGTCTCATATGAAGCAACCCGAGCGGCGTGACAGCGGCTGCGGATGCCATATGCCCCAGGAGCCTCTGAAACTGTTTCAGTGGAACCGCCCTCTTGCGCTGGAAAGACTCCAGGCAATTCAGCATCGACTGAGCACGCTCTGCTGAGAGACGTGCTGTGAGGTTGACAGAGTCCAACTCCATGCCAAGAAAAGAGATCCTCTGCAAAGGGGAGAGTTTGCTCTTTTCCCAGTTGACCCGAAGCCCCAGCCGGGTGAGGTGACTGAGCACCTTGTCCCTGTGTTCGCACAACAGCACTCGAGACTGGGCCAGTATGAGCCAGTCGTCGAGGTAGTTGAGAACGCGAATGCCTGCTTCCCTTAATGGAACAAGGGCTGCCTCCACGACCTTGGTGAAGACACCCGACTCGGAAGGCAGTGCGTCCCAGTGTGGGGTCTGAGTGTGCGGTGCAACATTTACCTGGCTCCACGGTTGGGCAGGGGGCGCGGGAGAAGGCATTGCGTCCTCGGACCGGACCCTGCTGCCCGCTGGCGAAGAGAGAGGGGGACGGGGGTGTAGAGACTGTGTCTCGTGCACCGCCATCCTGGCCCTCTTGGGACCCAGAGAAAAAGGAAACTGCTCTTTTTTTGAGGTTTTGGGTACCACTGGCTGGGGAGCCAGTGGCGGAACAAAACAAAAAGGGAACAAAAGATTCTCCTCCCGGCCCTCCTCCGGGGGAAGGAGTGGTGCGGTCACCATCTCCTGAAGAGCAGGATCCAGAGACTCCGGGTCGCCCGTCTCAGGGACGCCGCTTGCCCTGGCGCCTCATGGGCTTGGCAGGGGCGGAGACGGGCTGCGCAGCTTTCCCCGCGGCCAGCTCCACGCTGCGGCCGTTGTGAAGGCTGCTGCTGGGGCCGAGCTGGAGCGGAGGTGGAGGCCGCAGGAGGGCGCCCTCGGCGACGAGCAGACGGAGGACCTCCCCGGCGGAGAACTGTTGGGCAAAGCCCTCCACCGCTTCGCCGAATAGGCCGGCCTGGGAGATCGGGAAGTCCAAGAAGCGATGCTTGTCAGACTCCCTCATATCCGCCAAGGTCAGCCATAAATGGCGTTCTTGGACCACCAGTGTGGACATCGTCTGACCTAGGGCCCGCGCCGTGACTTTCGTCGCCCTTAGGGCGAGGTCCGTCGCTGTGCGCAGTTCCTGCAGCACACCTGGGTCAGCACCACCCTCGTGCAACTGCTTCAACGCCTTGGCCTGGTGGACTTGCAGGAGGGCCATGGCATGCAGGGCGGAAGCGTCCTGTCCAGCAGCACTGTAAGCCTTGGCCGTCAGAGCGGACGAGAACTTACAGGCCCTAGACGGAAGGCGTGGATTACCCCTCCAGGCGGCGGCGCTTTGCGGGCAGAGCTGCATGGCAATAGCGCGCTCAACTGGGGGGATCTCCACATACCCTTGGGCCGCCCCACCATCGAGGGTGGTGAGGGCGGAGGAGGGGCCAGGTCTGTTTCGGGCAGAAAAAGGTGCCCTCCAAGACCTAGTCACCTCCTGATGCACTTCCGGGAAGAATGGAACCGGAGGCGGCTGCCGGCGACCGGCCTGCGCCCCCAGGAACCAATCGTCCAGCCTCGAGCGTTCAGGAGAAGGAGGTGGCCTCCAGTGCAGCCCGACGCTCTCAGCGGCCCGGGAAAGCATAGCAGTCAGCTCTGGATCTGACTCGGACAACGCCACTCTTCCTGATGGAGGCAGCGCAGCCGAATCATCATCATCTCCAGAGCCTAGCTCGCCCTCCAATGCAGCGATCGACATCCTGTCATCCGCTGGTGCTCCGAACGAGATGCTGGGCCCCGCCCTGACCGGGGATCCCGAGGGCTCGTCCGGGAACACCAGATGGCGCGATGCGCTGGAGGAGTGAGAGGCCCGCGGAGATGCACTCGACGGGGAAGCTCTCACTGTAATCCTCAGGTCACCCTGACCATGAGCCGAAGTAGCCCTCCGAGAACCGGAGGAGCTAGAACGGGGCATGGCAAGGGGGATACCCCCCGTTTGACAAGGAGGTATCTGGAGCGCAGCATCGCGATGGTCATGTTCCCACAATGAGAACATGACTCATCCACGAGCGCTGCTTCAGCGTGCTGAAAGCCCAAGCACGAGACACAGCGATCGTGACCGTCAGATGAAGCCAGGAAACAACCACATCCAGAAACACACGAGCGGGAAGCCATCTTTAAAAAGACGCCCGTCGCTCGTGGAGCTCTTTTAGATATTTTGCTCTTTTAGAAAAAAAGGAAAATACTCTTTTAGAGAAGCGCTGAAGCGCCCAGGGGAGGTTGCGGCGCGACCGCAGAATGACGAGCTGCAGCACGCCGTCAGAAGCAGCAGCACTGGAAACAGCAACCTCCGCTGACGCGCCATAACACCAACTGCTTCGTAGCTGTCTTGCAGACACTCTCGGAGATTCGCGCTGAATGGCTCGGCTCCGAAGCGAAAAGCTGATGTGCGTTTGCACACGCTCTACCTTTATACCCGCACTGCGGGGCGGGGTGCGCGTGGCGAAACACGCACGCCAACTGTCATTGGCTTGTTTTGTTAACACTCGAAGGTGATTGGGCTCTCGGGCGAGATCCCATTAGTCAGTCACACTGACGTTACGTCGAACGTGACTGACTGATAGGGAACTAGAGATACATGCAAAATATGCAGAGTGGGGGGGGGCATGGCGCGAGGACTGGAATTGAAAACCGCTGATCTAAATAAAACACTTTTTGATTCTTGAATGTGAATGTTACTGACCTCAATCTCTCCAGTTTACAGCATGAATCCTTCAGTACGTCATGTAGGTGATTCACTCCTGTGTTTTGTATTTTATTCCAACCGAGGTCCAGCTCTCTCAGGTGTGATGGGTTTGATTTCAGAGCTGAAGT
Organism: Onychostoma macrolepis; assembly: GCF_012432095.1. Taxonomy (NCBI): domain Eukaryota; kingdom Metazoa; phylum Chordata; class Actinopteri; order Cypriniformes; family Cyprinidae; genus Onychostoma; species Onychostoma macrolepis. The sequence continues at coordinate 12,004,043 of NC_081176.1, read as the reverse complement.
CAGGATGAGACACTGTTTCTCTGAAATACTGCATCCCCACAGACTGAAGACAGAAAGAGAAAGAACGAGTCAGACACGTTACACGTTTGTGCGCGTTAAATTCATCATGAGTAAAGGCCATTCAGTGCAATAACTAAAATGTTGCAAAAATCTGAAACAAAATAAGTAAATAATCAATCATACAGCCATAAACAAAAACAGAAGAAAAACTAGGATTTGAGGATACTAGTGACATTTCAAGTCCAGAGCATCTTTAGTCAGACAAAAAAAAAAAAAAAAAAAAGGGTTCATGATTTATAAAGTAATTAAGATTATATATTATATATAAATAAATAAAACCACTTTAAAATAATATTAAAATTTTGAAAATAGAGTTTAAATGTAACAAATCAAGAAAATTGTTCATGAATCAAAATTTACTTTAAGACATTTTAAGATTGTATTTTACAGTCAACAAATACAAATTTTTATGATCATTTTTGTTTTTCTTATTGTGATGCATGTCTAAGTGAAAGCTTTTTGAACAAGAAAAAATGCAGGTTGGGAATTCATTTTTGATGAAAATCTGGATAATTGTCATTTTCTATTGTGATCTCATGTGATTGGCAGGTTTTCCTACCCTCAGCTCATCAGACGAGAGAAGAGATATTTTTGTGAGGGAGAGGGAACGTTACATATGTTGATTAAAGATCACAAGGGTAGATTAATTTTAGGAAATAAATTATGAACCCAGATAAATCAGTCATAATAATAAGCACTGAAATACTGTCAATTTTGATATCATGGTGACTTTAATTAAACAGTAAACTGTACTTGCTTGTACTTCACACTGTAACTGCTGTACAGTATACTGATACTAACGGTAGTATTTCCAGTTTGCATTGTGGGTTCATCAGTAGATCACTGAGGTTTTTCACTCCAGAGTCTCCAAGTTCATTCCCACTCAGGTCCAGCTCTCTCAGGTGTGATGGGTTTGATTTCAGAGCTGAAGTCACAGCAGAACAACCTTCATCTGTCATATAACAGCAGCTTAACCTACGTTGAGAGAAATGAGAAAAAGTCACACTAAATGGTTAAATTGAGCATGTATACGGAATGGAGACACGGGAGATTGATAAAAAGGAGAGAGGTGTAATCTAGGAGTAAAAAAGGAGGCCACGTTAAAGACCAGAAAAAGAGGGAGTGAGAAGTGTTTTCGGAATTTTTTATTTTTTTTGTCTTGAATGTCTCTATTGCACTGTATTCTGTAACTCTGCAATAGGTTTGTTTCATGTAAATGTCTATAGTATGTCTAAGCCTTATGTACCTTTTTATGTTTTGAGTACATGCCCATGTTTTGTTCATATAGGTTTACATGTGTAGCACCGTGGTCCTGTGAGATACAAGATTTTGTTCCCCTGTACGTCTCCATAAATAGCGGAATGACAATAAAGTGCTGATTTGAAACAGGTGTGGCTAGAACTCAGGATGGTTAATGTTGCATGATGGTGGAGCCCGGTGAAACTGTGACAATACACAGTCATAATTTTATTTTAGACAATACGCTCAGTTCTGGACAAGGGATGAAGTTGGAATTATATTGAATGAATAAATTTAGCCGCTTTGTTGAAAGTGCAGTTTGTGGGGTTCAACACCTTTTACACAAGACTGTTGGAGTCTAAAAAGCTTCTTTGTTCATAAAAACAAAATCATTTTGTTTTTATTGTTGTGATTATTATTATTGTTATTTTTAATGACTATTTCACTTCCTTTTATGTAAAGCACTTTGAATTACCATTGTGTATGAAATGTGCTATATAAATAAACTTGCCTTGTCTTTGTATTTCCTTTAAGACTGGTGAATCAGGACAATTTGAAGATTTTCTTTAAATTATATAATTATGCATCATGATCGCTTTTCCAATCCTGTAGTACTTTTTTTACACATTTTAATTTATACAACAGATGCTAGACAGATGCTGTTTGTTTGACAAACAACAGGCCACAAACAGAGCTCAACTCTTCACCTGAATATTTTGTCAACACAGCATTACTATTACCACTATTTTTGCCTTCTTAAATAATAATAATAAAAAAATATAAGAAATAAACAGAATGAATGAATAAAAAACTATTAGAATAAGACAACACTCTAGGCTGTTTTCTAGGCTGATAATATTTATATTATCCTGACCTACAGTGCTTAAATTCATTAAAACAAATTTATGTGAGGTTTTTAAATAATGTAAGGTTTGTGCCACCGCTGCTCTAAACTAACAGTATTGGTAATTACCAAAATCACTTTTTAGCTTTCTGTATTGGTTTATCTTCCAATTATTTCTAATGCTATAATATAATTATTGGTCGATGAAAGAAAGGCAGAAAAAATAGTCAAGCACTTCATTATTTTTTTTCAGATACCCATTTACAGTCAAAAAGTACATAATGTCAGCAAGAATGCAAGCTGCTATGAAAGGCATGGGAGGCCATTTTTGTGATTATGTGAATAAATACTATTTAGTTGTTGCAGTTTGATATTTGCCCAATAAATGGCAATAACATTTTTAGATTTAAACAATTTTTTGACAGATTCCTAAAATATGTGTGTTTTCTTTTTGACAGGTGGTCAAATAAATTAAGCACTGTATTGTTTTCATAGCATTCAGTTGACATGTTTGCTTGAGGGACATTTGGCAGAATGTGGAACAGTGTGTTTTGTGTCAATAAAAAAAACAAAAAAAGTGGGCTTTTTAAAAATCTGATTAATCGAAAAATTATCGGCCAACTAATCGATTATCTAAATAATCATTAGTTGCAACACTAATATATTCAAACATGCATAAAATTTCCATAACCAGACAATGTGCAAAATTGACCTCATTGAGGTTGTGTTGAGTGTAACTGATGGTGAAATGTACTCACTTGAGTATCTTCAGCTCACACACAGGATTCTTCAGTCCCTCACAGATCTCTTTGACTCCTGAGTCCAGCAGATGGCTGTTGTTCAGGTTCATCTCTTTCAGGATGGTTTTGGAGGAGAGAACAGTAGCTAGAACTGAACAGCTTTTCTCTGTCAGATCACAATTATTCAGCCTAAACACAAAAACAGCATTATTTATTATTCAGCACATATTCGCACGCATCAGATCTTCTCACACATATTTAACCCTGCATTACAAAATCAGTCATAAGGGTCAGATTTAAGGAAATAAGCTTTCCATTGATGTATGGTTTGTTAGGATAGGATAATATTTGGCAGAAATACAACTATTTGAAAATCTGGAATCTGAGGGGGTCAAAATATTGAGAAAATCACCTTTAAAATATATTGTTGGTTATTGCTACAAATATACATGTGTTACTTATGGTTGCTTTTGTGCTCCAGGGTCACATATGACTGACAGCCACAGTTTTGTAATAAGCATAAGTTATACTGTATAAATTATGTTCACTCACTTGATTTTCTCCAGTTTGCTATGAGAGTCCATCAAAAGAGCAGAGAGCTTCTCCCAATCCAGATCTCCTAATTTATCTTCACTCAGATCCAGTTCTGTCAGTAATAATGGACTTTTACCCAGAACTGCAGAGAGATGATCACACGCTTCCTGTGCAGCAGGACTTTTCAAAAAACCTACAGGAAGATGATACAAATTTTAGATCATTTATGTTTTTACATACTTTTGTCACAAATTCTGTTGTGTGTCTGTTGAATTTTTCTGAACTGCAATTTAATTCCAGTTCATGTCATTCCTATTCCACACTGGTACTCTATCCAGTTTCATACAGCCGATTTCACATGGTTCATTTTGAAATATTTTAAGGTTTTATCACCTGACAGTTTGTAATGAACAGTGTCCATCCTGTAATAAATCACAGAGCTGCTTCACTCCTGATTGTCCAGGATCATTTCCTGTGAGATCCAGCTCTATCAGGTGTGAAGTGTTTGATCTCAGAGCTGAAGCCAGAGCTTTATAACCTTCTTCAGTGATACTGCAGTCTGAAAGCCCATCCTGTAGCCTACTCGCGCCCCACCGGTTGAGAACCACTGGTATAGACCATAGACTGTAAAAAAGACTCGATGTTTAGCCATTTTTATTATAAACATTCAAAGGAGCTGCTAGTTGGAATTTATAGGAAGAACTATTGGCGCAGAATGTAACAAATAAAAAACAAATAAACAAACAACATTTTTATGTCAAGCTCTCAAAGGCCCAGCTGGAAATGTCTGACTTAAGAATACTTTCGAGCTTTCGATTTAATGATAGGCCTACTATACATTCAGAGATATAGACCTATGATGTGCGGAGTGAATAAAGCAAACATGGAGCCCAAAAAATTAAAATAAAATAAAAACCTTTCAAAACAATATTATTCGCTAAACTTTCGCTTTAAACGGTGTTTGAGTCTGGCTGCCTCAGGAAACAGGCAGACATTATATAAATTAACATTTCAATCACACTTACATGAAATCCGTGCATAATTCCCCCAAAACAACTGTAATCGTGTTAGTATTTAAACTTACTCGCAGTATTCAGACGGTGTTGTGCAGCAGGAACAGAATCCGGAAGTACTTTGAAACACTTTCGATTTGTGATCGCTGTTAAACACACCTCTGCGCTCCATCGCGATTGTTGTTTGTCACATGATAAATCATAATCCAGTTTAAATATTTTGACTGACCATTCCGATATCCTCAGTTTGATTTGTTAAAGCTGAATTTGCATCTCTTTAACATGACCACAGACCCAAGACTCTGGACTTTACAAAGTAACCAGCAGCAGCATAGAGACACTCAACAAATGTAATATTACCGTTTCATATACACGAATCTTATACATGAATCAGACTAAAACTGGCAGCTGTAACAGTAGCTCATCATCTCTTGGCAGTAAAGTGAACGTGTAGAAAAGTTACAGCACTTTTGAAAGCTTCCCTGCTTAAAGATGATGTATTTATGTTTGCTTGCCTGGTGTCTTTCCATGGTATGTTTACGCACCCTAGTGGCTACCTAGAAAGAAGCTCAAGAGTTCATTACTGCGCAGCAGCTTACCAGCCATCTTGTGATTTATTATTTTATTCCTAGCAAGCAATCGCCGTCATTTCACCGTCTCGGTTAACTGTAGACCCGATATAGTCCAGCTATGTGTAACCCACTTCTAGCCCAAATAACCTTGAATTTGGTTATATAAAGAAATCTTATATTAACGGATAATTCAATCTCATTCAGTGCTCCTTATGATGGTTAAATGTGCTCTGATTATCTTTAAATGATTAAACAATAGTTTGAAACAAGATATATGGTTTGTAGTACTGATTATTGAGGTCTTCCATGCCGCTTATACTCTAGGGACGGGAGTGCTGGATGATAACTGACAGAAGCGGTATCGGAGTAAAGAGGTTATTAGGAGAACGTTCTGGGAACCTTAAGAGAATTTTCTGGCAACTTTCTAGGAACGTAAATAGAACGTTCCCTTTAGGTTAGGTTAGTTTCAATTTTTTTCCCATACAGAAAGGTAATATATTCACATATATGTGAAACACTGTTAAATATATTTTTAAAATGCATAACATAAAGCTCATGTTGTGTGTTATGTGTTTACTTGTATGCAAAATTATATTCATGCCTCATATGATATTATATAATATCATATGAGATATTATATAGCAGTGGTTCTCAACCGGTGGGGCGCTCGCGGACACTCTCCCGGGCGGGCGCGAGTAGGCTACAGGATGGGAGGGAAAAAAACCTGAAAAAAAAAAATTGCAATTTTTTTTTTCCACTAAACTACTGTCACAAAAAGTTATAGTTTTGTATATACATAACTCCTGAATAAAAATTTAAATGTGTTTGGACTGATTTAAAAAAAAAAAAAAGAGTTTTGAACAAATTTGATTGGTTTGTCGATAGTGAGCGCAAATGCAGGTGATAGGCGGTTTTATTAAGCGAGTCATTGAGTCGTTCATTCAAACGATTCGTTCAAACGGCCGATTCATCAAGAATGAGACAGATGTTTGTGCATGGGTCATTGAATCTTTGACTCAACCGATTCGTTCAAAACACTGAATCATTCAAAACACGATTGAGTGTTGCTGTGAGGTGCGCTATGCTGTGATCTTTTTTTGGATTCATCGGATCTATTTTCGCTGCTAAAATAGACCAAAACAGTCATTATTTCGTCTAAAATGTAAGTGACTTAATATTATTAACTTGTTTGTTGAACTGTCATATGAAATCAGTGTCACATTTTCAATCGTGAGTTGATGGTAAATTAAGTGATGGTCAATTGTCAGCTCTCTTGGTCGTCAGGTCGTGTGATGTATGTTGCTGAACTGTATTCAAATGTTATAAATATAAAAACACCACATTTTGAAATTTAACTGCAGTATGTCAATTTAGTTTATTTGTGTGTGCTGCGCTCATAGACTTTAGAAAACGGCGCTCATTTGTTTGATTTCTCCTCGAGAAGCTGCGCGAGCCTCAAAAGTTTAAGGTCCTTGCACCCTGACCGAGTCCGATACTGTCGTATTCGTTTTTTTCATATTCGTCATTTCGTGGCTCTCAATTGTCAAAAACACCCCTCAAAATATTTGCTACGGATGCGAAAAATGCAGAAAATCGAACCATCCGAATTAATTTTTATGACGGACGGAAGTTTCAGAGGCTGCAAACGTATAAAACGTGAGCCCCTCTCCCGTCCAAAAGCACTCACAGGCGGTCAGTCTCTCAGTAGCCTCGCGCAGCAGTCAGAGCAGAGAGGAGACACACACCCCTCCGCGTCCAGGCTGCAAATGAATCGCGCATGCGCATGGCCGCCGCCGCCGTTCCCGCCCTGGCTTACAGAGCGGGGTGTAAATGTAAATTATTCACTAACTCTCACACAAAAATAAATCACTGCATTTAAATTGACTGAAGACATAGCTCTCCATTCACTCTAGTCTAGTCTCTTGCCAAGTTCGCTTGTGCCAGCTCTCGCTAGTCTGTTATCAATCTCGATTTACATAGGCCTTTACTACAAAACCCCAACAGTCTTTTTAAAGACTAAACCCACAAACATTCTTGTTAAAGATTAGATCAAATCTCAGCCCTAGCCAGTCATTTTTTTTTTAACTGCTAGGCAGTACACTTAGCTAAAACTACCCACGCGACTAAGACACACACACACACACACACACTACAATCGTTAAGTATTAAAATAAAATCTGAATTGTCTGCAAAATAATTATTTTGTTTGTTTAATTAAAGATCGTGCCTAAGTCCCGACTGATTAGCCCCTGATACGTCTCTCAACATAGCCACACACACAGTTACATATTGCCTAAACTTTATTGAAAACACATAACAAAAATGGAGAAATTTCTTGTGAGGACCAACAAGCCAACCGACGCACCACCAGCTGCAAAAAAGCTTCGAAGGTACGATGAAGCATACCTGCAGTTTGGGTTTACAGTCACGGCTGATCTGAGACCTCAGTGTGTCGTGTGTGTTACCGAGGTGCTGGCAAACGACAGTATGAAGCCCTGCAAATTAAAAAGGCACCTCGAAACAAAGCATGCTGGCATTAAAAATAAACCGGCTGAATATTTTAAAAGAAAGCTTGATGGCCTCCATCAGCAACAGGCAACCATTTCAGTGCACAGCACTGTGTCTAAACAGTGTTTGCAGGCATCGTATGTAGTGGCCAAAAGAATCGGTAAATTGGGTAAACCGCATACAATCGCCGAGACTCTCATTTTGCCGGCAGCGCAAGACATGTGCAGAATAATGATAGGCGATAGTGCAGCAGCCAAACTCGGTGCAGTACCACTGTCCAATGACACCGTCGCTAGGAGAATTGTAGACATGTCCAATGATATCAGAGAGCAACTGATAGAGTTTGTAAAAAAGAGTCCTTACTACGCGCTGCAGCTGGACGAATCCACTGATATTGCTGGGCAGGCACAGCTCCTCACCTATGTCAGGTATCTGCGGGACAAGGCGATTGAGGAGGATGTCCTGTTTTGCCGGCCTCTTCAGTCGCACACTACAGGAGAAAATGATAAATCTCATCAAATCACGGCCGCTAAACTCTCGCTTGTTTGGGGTCCTCTGCCAGGAGATGGGGTCAGGGCACGAACAGCTGCTTCTGCACACTGAAGTTCGCTGGCTCTCCAGGGGGCGGGTGTTACAGCGGTTGTATGAGCTGCGAGAGGAGGTGAAGTGGTTTTTGACAGAAATCAGATCAGATCTGGCAAAGCATGTGGATGACACTATGTGGCTTGCGTCTCTGTCCTATTTGGTCGATATATTTGACCGCTTGAACGGCCTCAACCTGTCTTTGCAAGGCCGCGAAACTCATATTTTGCTCCTTGCAGACAAAGTGCACGCCTTCACACAAAAACTAGACCTCTGGCATGGCCGCATCAGTCGAGGGAACTGCGACATGTTCCCCAGCCTTGCAGACTTTATCACTGATGCAGGCACGTCACACGATTTCTCCTCCCTATTTCAATCAGCGTCTGAGCACCTGTCAGCAATGAGTAAACAGTTTGCGACGTACTTTAAAGAGGATTATCGCTCTTTTGCGTGGGTTCGAGATCCGTTTGTGTGCACAGCAAACGAGCTATCAATTGATATGCAGGAACAGCTTATTGAGCTGAAGAGTGACAGTAGACTGAAGGAACTCTTTAGCTCCTGCCCTCTTTCGTCATTCTGGGCAGCATCGATGCAGGAATATCCTGAACTCTGTGACGTCGCTTTGAAGATTCTCCTTCCTTTCGCGTCGACATATTTGTGTGAGGCAGGATTCTCAAAAATGACTGCACTCAAAACGAAATACCGCAATCGTGCACAAATTGAGGATGATTTGAGGCTATGTTTATCAAACATTGAGCCAAGAATTGAGGATCTTTGCAAGGCAAAGCAGGCTCAGGTCTCACATTAACATCACCTACCTGCAAGCTTCTGTAAAAAATGCAGATGATGCCTACTATTAGGCCTAGTAATAATAACAATAATAAAGCATAAATTAATATCAGAGGTCTGGTGCCAATTCCCAATTATAGCAATAGCCTAGTAATGATAATAGGCCTATACTGATAATGATAATAATAATAATAACAACAACAGCAACAACAATAAAGCATGTAACCTCATATAATTATATAGCAATAGCCTTAGTAATGATGATAGGCCTACTACTACTCATAATAATAATAATAATAATGAATTCATCCCCAACTGCAATGAACCAGCTTTGGGGGGGCCCAGCTTGCAAAAGGTTGAGAACCCCTGTTATATAGCATATTATAGAATAGTATATTCTGTTGTTTATATATATATATATATATGTATATATTGTGACGGGGTGGAAGAATCACGCGACAAGGAGAGCTCAAATAAATACCCCGGAGGGTGGATTTATTGAATAAAGAGTGGCGTGATAGGTGTGGAGTGGTTGAAGGCTGTGGTGCGGTGCTCTCCGTGCGTGGTTCGTGCCGTGCGGTGACAATTCCGGAGCTCCCTTCTTTAGGGCTGGGTCGGTCGGTCATTCGCTGGCGTCTGCAAAGAGAGGAGAGAAAGAGGCGCACATTAAGCCTTACTCGGACTGTAGTCTCTTCCCCTCTCACCCAGCCGCAACTGGCTTATATGGGTGAGGCTTGATTGGCTTCAGGTGCGACCGGCCCAGCCCTGATGAGGTGGTGCAGGTGTTCCGCCTTTGTTTCCAGGGCAACGCTGATGAGAGATCGGGATACCCGTCACAATATATATATACATTTGCCATTCATCCGGCACTGGCATACAGCATGTGGGCAAAACATGGCCTGGGTTTAGCAGAGGTGGTACCGGCCGGGTTTAAGACGGCACACAAGACATGGGCCAGATATCAAATGTAGATATGTGGGCCACATAAGTATTGCCGATCTTGACCCACATTTAAAATCCATTTCAAATATTTTTGACTAAAATCCCAATGTTTTCCCATACAGAAAGGTAATATATTCACATATATGTGAAACACTGTTAAATCCCAGACAGCAACATAGTTTTGGCCCAGATCCAGCCCACATCTGGCCCGTGTGAAATCCATGCGGGCCAGATGTGGGCTGGATCTGGGCCGACACTGCTTGCTGTCTGGGATTGAAATGCATTTTGAAAATATATTTTTAAAATGCATAACATAAAGCTCATATTGTGTGTTTAATTGTGTTTACGTGTGCAATTATATTCATGCCTCATATGATATTATATGATATCAAGGGCGTAACCATGGTAAAACCAACCCCCCCCCCCCCATTTTCAAACAATGCCACAAGCCGGCGTTTACGGACTCAACCAAGTGTACAATCGAAGGGGGGTGGTCACACAGTTTTGTTTCCCTTGTTTTTCCTAAACTGAAAGCAAATCGGAAATAACAACAGATCCACTAGGCTACAACCAGGGTTCATAAAAGAAGGGCATATCATATGTCACATATTACAATATAGGCTTATTTTTGGGGGGGACAAATTGGTATTTTTCCAATATTGGTATATGGTGGTTACGCCCATGTATGATATGATATGTTATATTATAGAATAGTATATCCTGTTGTTTTATTTATATACAACTTACTTCAAACAATGTTTTTCATTCACTGCTTTCATTCTCATTCAATTTACAGTTTGATGTAGGCCTACTAAACAATACATGATGAAGTTTCAGGACATTTTATTTGACTTTTATGTACTATTTATGTAAATGCGTAACTTTGATGTGTTTTAGGCCATGTTGGCCAATCAGAAGCCTGAAAAAGTTTCCAGTAGGCAGAGATAACAGCGCAGGCTCCGGCGTCACAAGCCAAACACTTTGGTTTTGCTGTCTTAAGGCCAATTCACACCGCACAGACAAACACCAACAAACTCCAACAAACAAGTTGGCTCAAGTTGGCTGTTGGATTTAGAATCTTATGAAAAATAACAGTCATGTTCACACTGCACCAACAGACACCGACCAACTCGCACTGACTGGGGAGAAAATGGATAATCCTATATCTATAAGCATGTTCAGTCGGGTGAAAACAAACTCCAAAAGACTCCAACCAATGCCAACCAACGCCAACAGGGGTAACACACTGATCCAACAAACTCCAACAGACTAGTTTGTTGGAGTTTGTTGGCGTTTGTCAGTGCAGTGTGAATTGGCCTTCACACGATAACACTGTAACCGGAGTTTTTTTAAATCTTCACCCTGGCAGGAGTTTTCAAAATGTTCGGTTTCAGTGACCTGGTGCAGCGTTTGCGTGAGGACCAACGGCCAAACCGCATAGAAAAAGCTGCTGTTTTGAAAATAACCGCGTTCGTGTGGACAGGGCCAATGGGCACGCGTTGAGCATTCAAATCATATTTAAACTGGAGCGTTACCATGGTAACAGGGCGTCAACTCATTCAGCTGACAAGTTTTTTTTTTTTTCATTCAGCTGACAAGTAGCGAGAGGCTGTCTCTCTGCTGTTTTCACTGCTTTCAGGTAAGTTTAGTCCCTAAAGTTACACAAATAATACATACAACCGTTACTGACACTTTCTTACATGTAATTGACACGTTTCTGTTGAATCTTTACTTTACAGGAGTGGTTTAGTGTCTTCAAAAAGACCGTTACCATCACAACCGTTAACTAGCTATAGAGGCTAACAATTAGAGGTAAGCTAACGTATAGATTTGAGCTCTTATTAATGAACGTTTGAGCTTTTAAGCAACTTTTATGTGTAGATGAGCAGCTTTGATAGTTTTGTAAATTTTTTGTTGATACTTTGTCAATAGATAAATGGAAGTCACTATAAGATAATTAATTTAACCTAAAAGTCTGCACTGTGGGGTCAATCGGTGACGTCACTTACATGAACTAATGGGCTGAAACTATTTCAAACACGTTTTGAACTTTCATTGCAAACAGATATTGATAAATTGTACTGTGATTTCAGGAGCGTCAGAAAAAAATACCTAAAACAGGGGAAGTTACAAGAAAATTTGTAATGAGAGCTGCTGACAGATACAGGAAACACAGGTGATCTGAGAAATATTATTAAATAGCTTTATATTAATTTTTCACAATGTATTTCAACTATATTATCATGCATCTGTAAAACCTAAAAATATGAATTCTGGTATCTTAAGATTTTTTGTATGTTTTGTATATTATTATTATTATTATTATTGCATTTCACCTCTGCTGTAGTTTGTTTATTTCTAATAATCCTGACATTGTATACTACATTTTGTTGGCTATGTGACATATTGTTCCTATTCTTCCATGCTGATGGCTGTGCTGCAGAGCTGGAGCGGAGCGGATATTCTGTCAAAGAACTTATCCAAAGCACCATGAACCATCTGACTAGTAAGTAAGACCTCAAACATTCAAAAGTTTGTCAAATATTCCAAAAATATATATCAAATAAATATCAAATATTTCCCAGACAGCAAGCAGTGTTGGCCCACATCTGGCCTGCATGGATTTCACGTGAGCCAGATGTGGGCCGGAACTGGGCCAACACTATGTTGCTGTCTGGGTTCCTGTTTGTCCTACAAGGCCATCTTGTTTAACTCTGCTCTAAGGACACTTCATACACAACAACCTACAGAGGGGTCAATCATAATTCAAAAAAAGACACAGATGATAATAAAAAAGTTATTTGAAATTAAAATGAATAACGGTAAGACAGAACCAGTACTGTGAATGCACCTCACTTCAAACTGTAACGGTCTGTATGTATATTATTTTCTAAACTTTAAATGAAGTGAAATTTTTTGTTCAAGCAGACTTTGTTGCATGTGGAAACCTCACTCGAGCCTGAAAGATACTTAAAACTTAAAATATTATTTGCACTCTTGAAGACTGTTCACCAAAGACTAAATTTCAGTCCAGCAGAATTTTCTTCACACTTCACCACTGAGGTCAAAATGAGCATTGTGAATGTAAGAGCCTCACACTACATTGTTTGTTTGAATTGCATTTCAGGGCAGTTCGTGAAGACCGATAACCTGGACAGACATCAGTTCAAGATCCAGCCTCCACACCAGACTTCTCAACCACAAGGATTGCTGTCTACTAGATATTATGTGTACTCTTCAGACCTAGGTTCATGCAGATATAGGACCAGAATAGGGTCAGCTATGGTCATACAGGACCTCAGATCCTCCAGTGTTAGCAGAGTTGATGGTTATGTTATGGATTGGTTTATTGTCTTTATATCATAATAATGCACTGAAATCAGATGTTTGTCTTGAGTTCTTGCTCTTCTTTTGGGCCACTATTGCCCCTTCAAAATGTTAACCTTCCTCCCACCGTTCAGTTCCTTTTCCATCCAAATGCAGCCACGTGACCTCTGCTCTTCCACTTTTTTACAAACCACCAAAACACACCAAATATCTGATTTAGATGAGCTGAATATGTATAAAACATGTGTAATTGATAACTTTTTAAAGATGTGCCCCTCCAAGACAAGTCATGACATGATTTATTGACAACTCATGAATTCATGTTAAGTTATAAGTAATTAATGATGAGTTAATAATATTGTGCCCCCAAGTAAAGTCATGACATTATGATACATTAACAAGTCATGAATTAATGTTAAGTTAATGATATTTTGCCCCCATGTCATGACAAAACTTAAAATATTTACATATCTTTTATATCATTAAGATATTCTTTTCAATGCATTTTTATAATTTTATCAATAAGTGATTTAGACTTTTAGACCTCTTAACCTACCCACAAACCTAAACCTACCCATTTTATAAACATGCAAGAAAATAACCATTTTAGTATAGCATTAAAAAAGTTTTTATAATCGCTAATCCCACTCCTACATCTACACCTAAACATAGCTATTTCTGTACAGTAGAAGAAAAACATGACAGACAGATAAATGCAATTACAATCATTTATTTACAATAGTCTAACCTTGAGGTCATAAACGCATGAATTAGCATTTCTGCATTTGACGTTGAGAGCATAGGTCGCAATTTAGATATGTTTTTGATATGGAAAAACGCAGTTTTACAGATGCTAGAAACATGGCTTTCAAATGAAAGATTGATATCTTCATTTGAGCAGATTTTATGTGTTATGGACGGACTCGGACACAAAGGTGATGGGTGAGTATGAGGTGGTTTATTAAAACAGGTTCAGCACACAGGTGAATCGAGAGGTCTAGAGAGGTGAGTAGATGTCTTGTAAACAGCAATTCTAGTGAGGATGATAAGGTGGTGATAACTCTTTTCTTCTTCCAGGAATACAGGTAGACGAGACAGGTTGAATCCAGGGAGTGACACACACACACACTTCGTGCTGGGACTTCTGCAGAGAGAGAGGGCGACACAAGGAGGAGGAACACAGGAGGTAAGTTATACAAGGTAAGCAGTCTTAGAATATTGGAAGGATATAGTTCTCTTCGTTTCAGGATGTTGGGATGTCTGAGTCCACGTAGCAATGACGAGATCGGACAATGAAGCGTGTGTGTGGTGAGCTTTTGTAGTGTGGGCTGATGAGGAGGTGATCAGGTGCAGGTGTGTGTGATTAGAACTCCGGGGATGTGGAACGTTGTGATTGGTGGAGTGAAGGGCCTGACTGGTCTGTGACATTATGTTGTTAATCACTGAAAATATTATCCAGATTATTTTCCTGATCCTCTCCCTCTCAGTGAACTCGTGAAAGCCTGCGCGTGCTAGCCTCATTCAAATACACACCTCACCAGAAACACGGCATGTCGCAATCTGTGACGAAGGCAGGCGAGAGCCAATGAGCGTTCGATTATTCGGCCGTAAAACCTCTAGTTTAGTGATGGAAATTTTGATTCTTTCCAGGGATTCGTTCATTTTGAGTTTGTTCACCAAAATGACTCGTTCAGATTCGTTCACTGATTCGTTCAGTAACCATTTCTTCAAATTACATATATACGCCAGCAGGGGGCGAAAAAGAGTGTCTTATGTGTCATGTCTAAAGTAAACGATTGTACTGCATTACTATTTGTTGCAAAAAACTGATTTGACTTAATTAAAATGTGTAATCTACTCATTAAATAAATAAAATGGGTTCAGATGACCAAAACATAAGGTTTTCTTGCATAATTATTTTTTTTATTGTTTGGTCGGACTTTTACACATTCATAAATCGTGGAGTTATGTTCTGTAGCCTATGTTAAATATGAATATATATAAACAAGCGTATGTGCACATTGCCACAGTACCTGCTGCACTTTGCATCCACTTTCTGCTGATTGCTGAACGAGACTGACTCACATGCTAAAATGACCGACCTACCCGGTACACATTCATTCAAGAACGACATGTCATGACTCATGTACCAGTTCGTTCAATTCGTTCACGAACGACATGCACCAGTTCATTCAACTCATTCACGAACGACATGTCATGACTCATGTACTAGTTCGTTCAATTCGTTCGCGAACGAGATCTCTCTCTCGTTCAGACTCAAAACAGCGACTCGGTCAGTGATGGGTGTATTCGTTCACTACATTCAACAAATCACATGCTCCGTCACATCTCATACTCGAAGGCTATTGGCTCGAGGTTTAGTCATTCTTTGACAGGGTGAAACAGTCCACACAACTACCCGGTTCACTGATGTGCGCATGCGCTGCTAATAGCTCCACGCTGCTGCGGACGGAGGAATTTCAGTGAACGACTCGTTCACTTAAAAGATTCGTTCAAAAAGAACGATTCGTTCACGAACGTAACATCACTACTCTAGTTTGAAGCGGCAACATTTGAAATTGTTACGAACGCGTCGCTGGACTCGCTGCTCGGGATGGAGATGAAGATAGTCGAATAAAGGCTTGGATTTGGGTCTGTTCCTCGCAGTCGTATGGATTCTGAAGATCTGGATTACAGCGCACGAATAAAATAGTTTCATTTCGTAATTATGTTGCGGTTTTGGTGTTTTTATTTTTATTTTTATATAGTTCTATTGTCAGTCACAGCATGTCGGAGAATACGCCTTTTGTGGCCCATGGCAAACAAAGTAAACATTTCATGACAAGTAAAGGTTAAACGATTTCAAATGTTATTTATTTTAAGGTTTAAAGTTAAAGGGGTGGTTAACTGCGATTTCACTTTTTTCATTTTAAATAGTGTGTAATGTTGCTGTTGGTGCATGAACAGTATCTGCAAAGTTGCGGCGCTGAAAGTTCAACGTAAGCGGAGATATCGTCTTTTAAAAATCAGGAAGTTCAATGCCTACAAAAACGAGTCCTATGGGACTACAACGAGATACTTCCCGGGTTGCATACGTAAAAAACCCATCAAACCCCTCCCTCCGGAACATGCAAAAAAGGGGGCAAGGCCATGTTCTGCGGCTTTGTCGAAGAGGAAGAGTTATAGTGGAGAGTTGTATTCATGCCGTCGAAACGGTGTTATTTTCACCCAGCTGTCAGGTCTTCTGTGTTCGGGCTTCCTACGGACGCTGTAGTTCGTCAACAATGGTTAAAATTTATGTTTGATTATGTTCCTGACAATTACAATCCTAATTTAGCTCTCTGTGCTGCTCATTTTACGGAAGACAGCTTCCAGAATCTACACGAGTTCAATGCCGGATTCACACAGAAACTATTACTAAAACATGGAGCAGTTCCAACTTTAAAACCAGAGGCAGCGGTTGTTTGGCCACAACCTGTAATTAAGATTTAATCATTTTAAATGTATTTGCATGTATAATTTCAGACGTAATGTTTTAGTTTTATCAAGGACGTAAACAAATGCCACCGCTGTCTTTAGTAGCCAGTTAGTTAAATGCTGTTTCGTGTGTCTATGACAAACGCGTACAAACATTTAGGACCCGAATTTGTAATTATGCACAAATTTTGTAAATGTATTTTCCATGTATACTTTATGACGTAATTTTTCGATTTGATCAAGACCGTAAATACAAGCCAACGCTGTTTGGTTTTAGTAGCCAGTTAGTTCAATGCCATTTTGTGTGTATAAGACAAACGTGTACAAACTTCAAAAAATGATATGTAATCACAACAGCAAACTTCATTCAGAAACGTTTTGTTAGAGCCGTGCTTGCGGAAGTTCTGCTTGACTCTCTTCATTACTGCTTTCTGGGTCTGATTCTGGCTCAAACTGAGACGGCAATATTGACACCATTATTTACATTTGACCGCAGCACATGCAGCTGTCGCCCGTGAAGGTGATGGGCGTGAAGTTTCCGGACAACGTGCAGTACGCCATTTAGCCAATCACAACACACCGGCCCAACTAACCAATCTGAGCACATTGCCTGTTTCTGAGGGAATGGTTTCATAGAATCAGGAAGTCAACCGGTCGTTCAAATGACAGAGGAGAAAGCGGCTTACAATAAAGGTGAAATATATGAAAAATAAGGCGTTTTTTAACAAACGAAACACGAAGACATGTTATATTGCACCCCATAAACACAATCAAGCAAAGAAAAAAAGCAGTAAACCACCCCTTTAAGTCTTGTTTAACTTGTAGGCCTATTATTGGAAACGAGCCGGCAGCAGAAATCACACAATAAAACGAAATGTTATCATTTCATATTAAGTAAACGAGTAAACAATTTAATGATGCAATTGAAAACAAGGTAACTGATATGGCAACTAATAATAAAATTAATTCCGCGATTTCAATATTCATAAGGATTCATTTGTCAATACGTAAGTATTTGTACATTTAGATGCTGAAAATACGTTAGTATTGTACGTTTTAGTGCCTGTAAAAACGTAAGTAAATGTACGTTTTATAGAACCACATTTTACGTGAAATACATATGAATTATCGTGAGATCACATTGGACTTTACTTGACTGTACACATTATTAATAAATCATTAACAACTCATAGACTAACTAACATAAACTCATGCCTTGTTAATGTATCATTATGCCATGACTTTGCTTGGGGGGGGGGGGGCACAATATTACTAACTCATCATTAACTTAACATTAATTCATGACTTGTTAATGTATCATAATGTCATGACTTTACTTGGGGGGGGGGGGCACAATATTATTAACTCATCATTAATTACTTATAACTTAACATGAATTCATGAGTTGTCAATGTATCGTGTCATGACTTGTCTTGGAGGGGCACATCTTTAAAAAGTTATCAATTACACATGTTTTATACATATTCAGCTCATCTAAATCAGATATTTGCTGTTTTTTGGTGGTTTGTAAAAAAGTGGAAGAGCAGAGGTCATGTGGCTGCATTTGGATGGAGAAGGAACTGAACGGTAGGAGGAAGGTTAACATTTTGAAGGGGCAATAGTGGCCCAAAAGAAGAGCAAGAACACAAGACAAACGTCTGATTTCAGTGCATTATTATGATATAAAGACAGTAAACCAATCCATAACATAACCATCAACTCTGCTAACACTGATTTTAATTTGTAAAATTGCATCTGCTTAATGAATACATTATTGTAGGAGGGCAGCAGTGGAATCACTCCAAACAGGATGAGATGAAGTTGTTTTTAATTATGAATGCATCATTGTGTGTTGGATGAGTTAGGTTAAACGTAAATATTGCAAGAAATCCACTGTCATTCACTGATGTTTGTGACATAGCTGCAGGTGGAAAATTTATAAACAATTTTGCAGTGTGCCATTTTCATGAATCTTTCTTCTAGAGCATGTTTGATTTAGTTTACCTCAAAGTGTTAATTAATACATTAACTAACATGTAATTAAGGTGGTGTTATTCATGAGGTAATTCATATGGCTCATGTCGTAGTTAAGTTAGTTCTTCATTAGTTCTTGATTAATACATGTCTTAACTCTTCATTAGTTCATAGTCAAGTAATTATTAATTAAGGTATTAGTACATAATAATTCATGTACTGTTATTGTAAAGTGTTTCTAACAAACATTAATATTTTAAAAATCTGACTGAGATTTTATCACTCGTGTAGTGTACACTGTCTCTTTCTTGAATTTCAGATTACAAAAAGCGCTGGACAGATCACTTAAGCAAGCAGTAGAAACGAGGTGGAATACCAGACTTGCAATGCTGCAATCTGTAAGGGATGCTCTGCTGTCTGTTAAGCTGCACGAGATCCTGCTTCACTGAAATGAACTCCGTTATGACAACAACATAGACCCAGACCTTCTTGAAGACATTATCCGCCTTCTGGAACCTTTTGATGAGGCTACCAGGCACATCTCCACTGATCAGACACCTAGTCTTCACCTTGTCCTCTCAATCAAGGCAACCCTGCTGAGGGGTTTGTTGCTTCAGGATGGAGACAGTGCTATTGTGAAAGAGGTAATATAATACAGTCCTCATTTGAAATTGTTTTGTTGGTCATTCTGGTAACTAACAGCAGATATCCATTATCCAATAACAATGTCTATCATGTAATTTTATTTTTCCCCCTCTATAGCTAAAAGGGATATTAGGAAATTCAAAATTCACCTTTACCACAAGATAGCCACAGCACTCTCTCCTAGCCTGAGGTGTTTCTTAAGAAAAACTCTAAACGCTGAGGAATACGAAGAGGTTATCAACACTCTGGCAGCAACAACAGAAAGACTAGAGATAGAGGAGAGAACCAGTGTCCAACAGGGTAATTCATAGCATTAGTACTAAGAACAGACAGTGCACTCTAAGGAAATTTCTAATATGAGTACAAAATGTTCTCTCTCACTTATGGAAAGCAACACAGTGTACACTCACACACACAACCTGCCTGCAACTTGTATATTACCTTCATCAATATAAAGACATGTGTATTTTGCCCTATATAAAACATTATGCTTATGATGCAAACTCAGTTGTACCATAACAATCTGTCTTTTTTTCTCAGAAGATCCACCACACCTAGTGGCCAAAGGCACAGAGGTGCACAGTTTCTTCTCAAGCTGTGTGCAGGAGGAGGAGAGGGAGGACCGTGGTAACACTAATGAGTCAAGGAGCCGCGAGTTGGTGCTGAAATATATGAATGAGTCTACAAAGATGACCAGGCAGCTTCTTCTCAACTTCTGGCAGGAGATGTCAGGTGGGCTGGTGCCAGTTGCCAGGAAGCTGCTGGCAATCCCAGAATGCTGGAAGATTAATTGAAGAGAGGCGCACCAGCCTCAGTCCAGAATCTGTGGACACTCTCTTGTTCTTGCATAGCAACAGTGGGATTTCATCTTAATGGAAACTTATATGTTATATGAAAATGAAAATTTGGTTATCTAATGTGCCTGTGTGTTTACATGGATGATTTGCATTAAATTTAATGAAGTTTAAACTGGCTTTAATTCAATAAAATAACACACACACACAAAAAAAAAATGCAATCTGGGCATGCTGTGATCTTTACTGTATTTTTTACTGTAACTGACAGATTCCAGCCAAAAAAAACACACAACCGGGAGTAGGAGGGAATGGGAGTCATTTTTCTGGGATTGGGATGGGACCGGATTTCTTTTGAACGGTCACTCTTCATAGACACAGAGCTGGACACATGTGAGCCTGATCATACACTACCCAGACAGCAACATAGTTTTGGCCCAGATCCAGCCCACATCTGGCCCGTGTAAAATCCATGCGGGCCAGACTCGACACTGCTTGCTGTCTGGGTAATGACACAAAGAGCAAAACACTTTACTACAGTGACTCTCATTTGAAGACATTTGGTGTTGCAAATTAAATTGTGGCCAAATCTAAAGACAGTAACAAGGCTAGTAACATGCTGGTTTCTTGCCCTGTAAGATTTTTCCACTTAATCGTAAATCACGACTGAGACTCACAAACTGGATTTAGAGCTCACCCTGTTGTCAGTTTTGCTCTTTTGCAAAACACTTTGGCACCTTGCTCAAATCTTTCCATGTTTTTTCTGCCACAATATCAACGGCCCCTTCTGTCATCTGTGCAAGTAGAACAAGGCAAAAGGGCGCGACCAACTATTTCCTGCATTCCGAAGTTTCCCACCTACATCATTCCTGAGTGATTATTTTTGTCTTTGAATTCATCTATGAACTCACACAAACTACACTAAGTTTTAAGGTTTTTCCTTTCTCTCCAACATCACATACTTGAGTCTCACATGCTTTATAGAGTTTAACACACAATATGTCTTGATTGGAGACTTCATCCTAATAACTTAACCACAAAACCTGAAAGAGTCCAGATGTGTTTTGGAAAGAATCAACTAAAATACTAAAAACATTGTGACTAGTTTTATCAGTAGCCTAATACTGAATGTACTTGTGAATGAGTGTCTGAGAAAGGCTGACAAAAAATACTTCTCAAAACATCTACAGCCATAGAAAATCAGTGCAGTATATTATTAACTGTGATTGTGTATGAAGCGCAGTCTTACCTCTGTTTCTCTGAGAGACTCATCTCACAGGGAGACACTTCTCCTCGCTCCTTTGACATACTGCAAAATATTATATTTAGTCAAAGCTGCAAAGGGGGGAAACATTCAGAGAAATGTATAGCCTATTATTCGTTTGCAGTAACGCTTCTGAATAATCTTACTATCCGTGGCCTATAAAAGTAAACTAATCCCCATCATGTTCTCATCCGGAATCCGAATCTAAATCATGCTAACATGTTTGTACAATATTTAATTAAATATTTAAAATATATATATAGGCTATATGAGATTGCTGTGTTGCAGCGTCAAGAAACAGCATCATAGATTTGTATCTGTAGGAAATGTCTTTAGAAATATCCTTTAATGTTTATGCTCCAGTTGTCTATCTTTTTAAATACCTGATAATATCACCTTTAAAAAACAACAAATTCCTTGTGTGTCTGTGCACACTTGGCGAATAAAGATAATTCTGATTCTAATAATATTACAGACTGGTCACAACCACAACCAATAACTCATTTTCACCAGCAGAGGTCAGTGTCACCTCAGATTTGATCTTCGACAACAGCTCATTTATGTTTAGATAAAGAAATTAATATATAATGAGCCTTGTGCAACATTTCTCCAGTGCTTCAGGGTTTTCTCTTCTAACTGATTCTCTGTTTTTCCTTGTTTCCTCTGTTAGATTAATATTGCTATGCATCTTAACTGAAACTTTAGCTAACACATTGACCTGCCAAGCCAAATGTGATCAGTAGCGATCACAAGACAATTTATTATAATTCTCCATCTTGCCATATCCTCAGAAGCTACTGTATATTGGGTCTGTGATACTGGATATCGATTAAAATAGTTAACACTACAATAACACTACAATCCCAGACACCTCAATCTCAGGCATTTGAAAGATTTAAAACATAGAAATCCCCAAAAGTAATCATGATATAGATAATCATTGCTCAGATACCAGAAATTATGAAATTATTCTTGGTACAAACAGATTCAGTAAGCCAAAAGGGGGAAAAAAGACAATAAAAGTTGTTGATTAAATGAGTAACAAGATTAAATGATAAGTTCATGGACACAAAAATTATGTGAAAACAGTTGAGACAAAACTTTCTCGATTTAAAAGACCAAGAACAAGAAAAGGAAATATCAGATAAATGTTTCACTTAAAAGTGCTAAGGCCCTGATACTTTAAGTGAAATTGATGGGGGGGGGGGGGGGGGGTGTCATTCTGATATCTGGACAAAAAGTCAGTTTGGAGTTTATTTCACTTGTTCCAAAAGTTTGCAATGGCTGTTAAATCCTTTCAAACTGCCATTGGTCCATGTCGATTACATAATAGGTTCACCTTTTTTGACATGGAAATCTTTTTCAGGATCATATCTTCAATCTGTCAAAGTCAGCTATGAGTAAAAACAAGACCACACTGCTGCTTATTATTGAAGTTGTACTTACAATCAAAAGTCTGTTTCCTGAAATTGAAGATTTGCAGATTTTACTGTTTAAAATCTCTTTACTTCCTCGTTATAATGTATTCTTTCCCTCACAAAAGACAGTAAATGAGCATAATGATTTAACTAAGCTATGCATACTTTCATATGATATATGAAAATATAACTTCTTAGACATTGTTCTTTTCAGAGGAACCCCATCTCAGTTTTTTCAATCACTTGAAACCGTTGGTCCTGAAGATGAACTTTGTTCATTGGGACAACTTTGTTTTGTTATGCAGCTGCTAAGGACAGATTTATATGATAGAGAGCTTTTATTTTATATGGGGCATATACCCCTGGGTTGAAAGCCCAAAAAACAATCATGGTGCTTCACAACTTTCAGCTATTACAAAAATTACGAAACAATTTGCAATCAAAGTAGAATCAGCTAGCAATAAAAAATAAACAATCAAAAGTTGATAATAAAATAAGAAATTGATTTAATAAATGGATTGGAGAAGCAACAAAAAAAATCAGAAGAGAGACAAGAATGAGAACGCAGGTAAATTGAGATATTAAGTCCATGTGAAATTTTACTACTTTAATTTCAGACAGCTGTTTTTAGTATGACGGTGCAGCGATCCTAACTGAGTGAAACTCTTCCCACACTGATCACATGTAAAAGGCTTCTCTCCAATTTGGACCCTCTCATTTTCTCCAGTGTGCATTCTCTGGTGCTTTTTCAATGTCACAGCTGCAGTAAAGGTCTTCCCACACTGAAAGCACATGTGATCCTTCACACCACTGTGCATTTTTTGGTGAACTTTTAAATTACCCAACTGACTAAAACCCTTTCCACATGAAGAACACATGTAAGGCTTCTCCTTTGTATGGACTTTCAGGTGAACCTTCAGGTGTTCTGCCCTAGGAAATTTTTTACCACATTGATCACAGTTATATGGTCTTTCTCCAGAGTGAGAACGCAGATGTAATTTAAGAGTGTATGCATGTGTGAAACACTTCCCGCACTGATCGCATGTGTACGGCTTCTCTCCAGTGTGGATTTTCATGTGAGACTTAAGGGCTCCTTTTAGTGTGAAACTCTTTCCACACTGATCACATGTGTGTGGCTTCTCTCCAGTGTGGATCATCTCATGATTCTTCAGATTTCCATACTGACTGAATGTCTTGTCACAGTGTAAACACTTGTAAGGTTTCTCTCCAGTGTGAATTCTCTGGTGGCG
The DNA here is from genome assembly GCF_012432095.1 of Onychostoma macrolepis. Classification (NCBI taxonomy): domain Eukaryota; kingdom Metazoa; phylum Chordata; class Actinopteri; order Cypriniformes; family Cyprinidae; genus Onychostoma; species Onychostoma macrolepis. Next base: position 11,980,071 of record NC_081176.1, on the reverse strand, counting down.
ATTCAATACAGCTGCAGTCGTATAAGTATTTCCACAATCAAAACACATATGATCCTTTGCACCGCTGTGACTTCTCTGGTGTAATTTTAAATAATCCATTCGTGAAAAGCTCTTTCCACAGAAACAAATGTAAGGTTTCTGCTTTGTATGAATGTTCAGGTGCCTCTTCAGGTTTTGTGCCCTAAGAAATCTTTTGCCACACTGATCACAGTTAAATGGTCTTTCTCCAGAATGAGAACGCAGATGTAATTTAAGAGTTTTTGTTTGTGCAAAACTCTTCCCACACTGATCACATGTGTGCGGCTTCTCTCCAGTGTGGATTTTCATGTGGTCATTAAAGCTTCCTTTTTGTGTAAAACATTTACCACATTGATCACATTTGTAAGGCTTCTCTCCAGTGTGGGTCCTCACATGTATTTTCAGAGTCCCAGTCTGACTGAATCTCATGTTACAGTGTGAACACTTGTAAGGTTTTTCTCCAGTGTGAACTCTTTGGTGCCCTTTCAATGCATCGGATCTAGTAAAGGTCTTCCCACAATCAATGCAAATGTGATCCTTTACACCGTTGTGTCTTTTCCAGTGTAATTTTAAATTATCCAGCCGAGTAAAACTCTTTCCACACAGAGAACACACGTGAAGCTTCTTCTTTGTATGAACTTTCAGGCACCTCTTCAGGTTTTCTGCCCTTAGATTTTTTTTGCCACATTGATCAGAGTTAAACGTTTTTTCTCCAGAATGAGAACGCAGATGTAATTTAAGAGTGTTTGCTCGTGAAAAACTCTTCCCGCATTGATCACATGTGTGCGGTTTCTCTCCAGTGTGGATTTTCATGTGAGGTTGAAGACTTTTTTTGGATGGGAAACTCTTTCCACACTGAGGGCAGGTGAACGATTCTTTGGCTCTTCTTTTCAGGGAGCATCTCAAAGATTTCTCCAGTTTTGACATGATGATGTTTCGTGTTATTCACTTTCCTTTTTCTCCTCCATCAGGTCTAAAATTAAAAATAAAAAGGTTTAATTTTAAGAAAGATAAAAATTCAAACACAAATAGACAAATGATATGCAAAATTATGATCATTTCATGATTTTTTTTGATAAATTATACAAAATTATTCCAAGCAGTGTGTGTGCAGTGTACACAAAGAAACGCTGACAACAGAACAAACAGACAGCAGAATAGAGCTGAGTGATCAACTGAATTATCACCAAGGACAATATATCGGCTGGTATTTGGCATTTTAAAATATAGGCATAGGCTGATAAGTTTTTCTGACTGGCCGATGTGCTATAGTGCTGAACACCAGTCACTGAAAACCATGTCCTCTGGTGTGACACTATTTAAATCGGGCAATTCCACAGACAACTTTAAGTAGCTGAAGTACCCCATTCAAGGTCATGTTACTGAAGCCCTCTTCGAGGCCCATGTTGTTAACATGGTAGGTATTGTCTCAGAATTATCCAAATATTTAACTTTTTTGGAACCATTACAAAAGCGTTAAGTTTTGTTGTCCTTTGGTGCGACACCCCTACATTATATTTTTTATATTTACATTTATTCATTTAGCAGATGCTTTTATCCAAAACGACTTAAAAACGAGCAATACAATGAGTGATTCATTATAAAGAGAATAGACACAGGAAGTGCTTGCAATACAAAGTTTCAGGCATTGTTCAGAGTAAATACTAGCTAGACAGGGAGAGGTTTAAGGAAAGAAAGCAACTTTTTTTTTTTATATGAAGTCAAGTGATGACGGAAAAAAATAGTTTTCAGGTGTCGCTTGAAAATTTTAATTTTTTTCATTAAAAACTGTGTTAAGGTACATAAGCATGGAAAAGTATGCAAATGTGTCTTGCTAACTGCTAATGACAGGTTAGCTAAGAATAGCAAGGTCATAAATTGACACAAAAGGCTGAAATATCCTTTGGTGTGACAGATTATGTCCACTGATGTGACACCTGTACCGTCACACCAGAGGACAGGGTCTCTTTAAGAAGCATTTTAAATAATTAAATAAGATTTGTTTAACTCCTTTTTATTCTTTTTTGAACTTTTTAGTGTTCTTAAATGAAATGAAGAGTTACAGTAACATACTGATTGACTGAGTGAATGAATTTTATTGAATATTTTTAATTTTGTTTTGTTTAAAAAAAAAACCACGATATTGTTTGCATCAAAATTTCTTTATTTGACATTCAAAGTTAAATAAAATACTTCTCACTTCCTCTTTATAGCAGTATAACTACCATTTCTATCCTTAGTGTGGTGTAACATCATACGATGTGACACACATAAAAGAACCACAGATTTGTTTTTTCAAATATCTTATTAAATTTAATAACAATTTGAGTATTGTAACTACAACACATATATTAATTTTAAGTACGAAAAGTGTCTAACTTAAATTTATTTTGCAAAAGGTAATTTAAAAAAGGGAATAAGAGAAAACGGAGAATTAAATCAAACATCCAAACAATAATTCGACTCACTACAGGTCTTACTACCAATTGCTTATATCAGTCAGAAGACGCCAGAAAAGACGCACAAATGGCGCTATATCCTAAAAAAAAAAAAACAGTACACAAACGGCCTCGAAAATGTTACTGAAATTGTGTTGTTATGATTGTATAAACACAGTGAACCGCTCTCTTTACCTCAAAAGATTCACGGCTGAGTGAGGGCGCTGCTTTCTTCTTCTTTTCTGTTCATTCGCGGTTGCAGGCCAGCTTTAGGTGCATTACCGCCACCAACAGAAAGAAAAAGAGGGTGCTTGTCGAACAGAAGGCTGCAGTCCCTCTGGCTTCAAGATTAGAGTCCTGCTCAGCATTAAACACTAGAATGAGACTGTTTAGTGCGAATGGCTATCATTTTCAAATCATTTTCAGCTTATTATTATTATCATTTATTTATTTATTTTATTTTTATTATTATTATTTTTTTTTTGTGAATTTGAATCTGAGCAAAAATATTTTGGATTAATGAAAGACACAAAGTAATAGAATAGCCTAGACTGGATGTGTAATGAGACTGTCTAAAAAGGAACCTTCAAACTGAGATTTTATTTTGACAGTTTTATGACGTGGCCAAGATATGCAGCCTTCCATTTGAGAAGCACCCAACATCTGTTGCCGACTTTGTTCCTCCAACACACTGCAAACAAATTCAGACCACCTCTTACTTACGCTCTCAGCTTCGGTCCTACGGTGCACACCCGAGTTCTGAAAACATCGTTAACATTATTCAAACAAACTGAACTTTGACATCAACCTGAGTGCCCACCATATAGACCTTCAAGTATGAAAGATCAACTAACAAACTTATGGATGAAAGTTGAACCCGCTGGTCCTGAAGATGAACTTTGTTCACTTGAGAACTTTGAACAATGCTTCTTTGTACAAACATGTTTGCTGGCAAATATTTTGTGTTACCCTGAGGAACTGTGCATTCACTTGTAATAGTTCTGCAGGTGAGCAAAAAATGTACAAAGGGAGCGCAAAAAGTAAAAGTTTCTTGGGGGAAATCAAAACGGCAAAACTTTTCAACCAGTCTCATATTTTTTCCTTGTCTTACAATAAAATTGATGATCAAATGAGTTACAGTCAATGATTAGTCTGTGAACAAATATAAAAATTAAATAAAAGTAAAAACAAATGAGTTTTCTCTCTTTATTGGCTTGCAAGAGCAACACGATGAGAAGCAGAAGCTAAAGCTACATGACAGTTCATCTTACATCTGCACTTGGTAAATACATAAAAGTGGTAAAGCTGAGTTTTTGTTCACTGGTTTTTAGTTTTAGGTTGTTTTTTTACATGAAACATGGTTTATCAGACCATAATGAAGATATTTATGGTGATGTTGTGGTTTGCTTCAGCTGTTCACACCAAATGAGCTTTAACATGCAGCATTGTAAGTTTAACATCTACTGATGCCGACCGATGTGCATGCCTATATTAATAAAATTCATTTTAACAGCTAACAGTGTTATAAATTAGCCTCATCACATATCTTTTCACGTCTCCAGACAATAACGGATCTGTATTCACATCACTTAGATTTTCACACAGCCAGTTAGAAATCATTTATTTTAGTTCGGGGTGTAACCATGTTTTCATCTCCTCACAAAGTTCCATTTATCTTGGGTTAACTGCCTAAACTGACAATGCTGGAGGAGTTCCTTCTGTTGAGAATATCTACTTTGTGCTATTTCCACAACTGTCCCTTTATTTGAAACTAGGCAGGGTGCCACATTGACAGCAACTTTGGCTTTTATGGCTGAAGTAAGAGGATTGGAATTTCCTGTGTTGGGCTCTGTTCACATTCTGGTCAACTTTTAATGCTTCTTTCATCTACTGTAGCATTGTCTTTCTCCAGAATGAGAATGCAGATGTGACTTAAGACCATTTACATATGTAAAAACTGATCATGTGTGCTGCTTCTCTCCAGTGTGGATCTTCCTATGTGTTTTCAGATGTCCTGACTGACTGAATCTCATCTTACAAGGTTTTTCTCCAGTGTGAATTTTCTGGTGCTGTTTGTCCACTGTAGTTAAAGTGAGCGAGCAAGTTTTAACGAACAAGTGACACTCAACACTCACGTATGATCAAGCGCTAACGAAAACTCACCAAGAGTTGATGATTGGCTTTACTTTTCTACTTTTCCAGCTTTTCTTGAAGTAGTGTTTTCATTCTGGCTTTGGCAGTGCATAAAGTTTCAATTTCTGTAATAGCACTATGTTTGTTTTCCCATTTTCCAGTCCTTGAATCCATGTGTCTGAAATTCAAGTACTTAAAAGAAGCATGGGTACCCTGACATTAATAAAACAGACAGGTAGATCTTTACAGTTTAATAAAACAAGCACAAAATACACAATTAAAATGCAAAAGCACTGAATAAAACAATAAGCTGTCAAGAATGAACTAATTAGTAAAAACACATGTATTTAAGTTATATTTAAAAACAGAGACAGTTCTGTGGATTGGAAGACTATTCCATAAAAATTGAGCCTTCACTTTTTTTCCTAAAAAATAAAAATAATAATGCCTACTAACATATTTCATTTTATATCTGGCATAGATATATTTTATTGCTCTATTTCTCTTTGCTCAGTAATGTTGCTTTATTTCATTTGTAATTTGTTCCACCTTTATGCATTAGTAATTATTTAAATAGCAACACATTAAAGGTACTACAATACATTTTACATTTATTTAATGCCGTAGGTGTAGCTGTTGATTTTGAATAGTTTATATTTATGAATTGATGTTCCCGTTCTAAAAGTCATACAAATACTTATTTTCATTTTTGTGGTCCCTCATCCGATGGTGTCTGGTCCAGTCCTGTTGATTTCACAATGTAAACCATCCACCAACATGATTTAGACCAGCTCTGAACAGGCGCTGTTCACTGTCTAGGCTGTTAAGAAGAAATCAAAAGAGAAAATAACCAGTGTTGGCTGTAATAAGTCAAATATTACTATATTTCAATTACTTTTTTTGAATAACAAGATGTGTAACCGATCACACTAATCTTATTAGTTATCATGTTAGCGTGACATGACAAAAAGATGTTTACTCACCTCAGGTTACAGTTGGAGTCTTTGAGCACTTTACTGAGCTGCTTCTTTGAGTTTCCTATTTTATTCTTTTTCAGATCAAGTTCTTTTAAAAAATGCAATGCTTTCGTCTTAGCCAAAGGCTGAGCCAAACAAGCAACATCCGTAATGCCACAGTCATTTAGGCTAGAAAAAGACAGAGGAAGAGACTTTCACTTTAACCCAGAGTTTAAAATGAACTGCAATCATAGTTACATTTGTTCAACAAAATTTCACAATTGAAATAAATTATTTAAATGGGAAACTAATACGCGGAGTGCCTCAAGATTTCACTAGAATAATAAGCAACCTGGTTTAAAAAAAAAAAAAAAAAAAAAAGGGTTTTTTTTGGATTTCATGACAAATTATAAAAATAATGATTTCTCTCTGAAACACCTTAATGGGATTTAGTTCTAGTTTTCTATTACATTCTGCCAAAAATGTGATTGTTTGCAATTTTCATTTGTTTCATTCGTTTTTTTGAAATGTTTCCAGTCCCTTAAAAATAAATGAACATCAGGTTATTCAAGGACCAAATGACCATCTCATCTGAATTAAAAAAAGGAGTTTTATGTCCTCAAAATTCATGTCATGAAGAAAAAAAAAACATCACTATGCATCCTGAAATAAAATGTGAAATCTTTAAGTGATATTAAGTGTAAAGTGTGTAGGATCAGAACGAGTTAGACAAACTAAGATTCGATCAGAACATCGAAACATGAGGAGCCGGAATTCCAGAGAGGCCCCACGAAAACAGGACAACGACATAAATCAGATTCCAAGCGCCGACCTCTGAAGGAAGCCTAACCAACAAGCCTCTTCCAGAACAGCTTGCAACATTAAGACAAAAGAACACTTATTGATAAGTCCAACGCAGGAAGGAGATCGTCAAATTTGGGGTAAATAATCAAGATTAATGGTCAAAGAGATGGCCATCACATGTGTTCCACGAGAGAAATCATGAGCTTCTTTAGATTGACTTTTCCCCCACACATAGAAGACAAAGAACCAGACTGAAATGTGTTTGTCCAAAGAACATGTCTTTTGGTCTCCACAGAACTACACAGAGACTTTCTTTTTCATATGCACATAAAATCATCCTAAAGGACATTTCTATGCATATTATTGTGTATGTAACCCACACATTAGACTATCATGTTTTAAGCACATATTATGTATGTCTTTTTAATAACTACTGAATGATTTTTAGGGTTATTCGTGTTTGGTATGTATGAGTTTGACAATTCTAGCTTGAAACGTTTCTTCCAATTGATTCTTTGTCAAATGTATCATATTCTGGTTATAGAAATCACATCCAAAAGTATACTTTGCAAGGGTGTGTAAAATTCGGACCATGTGACTGATAACATGCTGATTTATGATGGAAGGAACAACCCTAGCTAAGATAATAGCCTATCTAATTGGTCAAGACACCAGATGGGATGTGTCCAGAAGCCGAGTTTAAAAACTCAGGACACCATAAAATCTTCCCTTCTCCCTTCTCTCTTCTTTTCCCTTTTCTCCCTTCTCTCTTCTCGCCACCGTGTTTTGACACTGCTTTTTAGCGCTCTTTGAGCGTGCTCTGGCCTACAGGCAGATATATTCAAGATTACAGCAGGCAGGTGTTTTGGAGCAGGTTGGAGCTAAACTCTGCAAAATGTTGGCCTCCAGGAGCACCTCTAATGAACAAGCGCTTCTTACCTCAATCTCTCCAGTTTACAGTCTAAATTCTTCAGTATGTCACATAACTGCTTCACTCCTTTGTTTCTTACTTTATTCCCACTAAGATCCAGCTCTCTCAGGTGTGATGGGTTTGATTTCAGAGCTGAAGTCAGAGCAGAACAACCTTCATCTGTTATATCACAGTATCTTAACCTAAAACAGGGGAAATGAGACAAACAAACCTTTTGTTCCATAACGGTATATCATCTTCATGGAAAACAGACTAAGGTGAATTCAACAAACTCATAGAATTCATCTGAAATGTCGTCATATCCATATGTTCTTCAGTTGTACTTCAGGTATATCAGGGCCTTAAAACGTCAGGTTGAACCTGATGAAGTGATTTTAAGCATTTTGATTTGTATATGAATGTTACTGACCTCAGTCTCTCCAGTTTACAGTGTGAATCCTTCAGTACGTCACATAAGTGATTCACTCCTGTGTTTTTCATTTGATTCACACTCAGGTCCAGCTCTCTCAGGTGTGATGGGTTTGAACACAGACCTAGAATCAGGATGAGACACTGTTTCTCTGTAATACTGCATCTACCCAGCCTGAAGACAGAAAGAGAAAATACAATGAATCAGATCTATGTTCAGTTTATGTTTGAGTTAAATACATCATGGATAAATGCCATACAGTCACTAATACAAAAGGAAAAATCTTAATTGTATAATCAAAAGCCAATAAGGATAAGCTGGATTTAAGGATACTAGTTACATGTCTGGAACCATCTTCACTTAGACAAAAAATAACTATATATTATTCATGTAGATTAAGATACAGGATCAAATATACAACAACTGAAAAATTTAACAAGGAAATTTGGTACATGAATCAAATTTGGTTGAGTGTAGTTTATACCATCACTAAATACAAATGCTGCTTAATAAAAGTAGTTGTAGTCAAACGTTCTATTAGTGCTGGAAAACCATGCAACTCTGCTAAAATAATCTAATGTCATTCATGTTTGACTGGTTTTTAGTCTACTGTCACTTCTTTGTCATTTCACAGTAAAGATGTGTCCCATTTTAGTATATGAAACAATTTTATAGTCACAAAGTTTCAAATGTTTCAGAGTTTAAAGCTCTTGCTACTGACATACATATTGAATCATCAAACCATTACATAATCATCTTTAATCATATTGTATCAGCTGTACAGTATAATGTTACTAACGCTAGTTTTTCCAGCTTGCATTGTGGGTTCCTGAGTAAATCACAGAGATATTTCACCCCAGAATCTCCCAGTCGATTTCCACTCAGGTTCAGTTCTCTCAGGTGTGATGGGTTTGATTTCAGAGCTGAAGTCAGAGCAGAACAACCTTCTTCTGTCATTTCACAGTATCCTAATCTACATTGGGAGAAATATTAACAAAAAACAAACACTGTTCATTCTGTTTCAGTCAAACACCAAAACAATTGTTTCCTGCATGTATGTAAATGTTCCTCACCTCAATCTCTCCAGTGTACAGAGTGAATCCTTCAGTACATCACATAAGTGAATCACTCCTGTGTGTTTTAGTTGATTTTCACTGAGGTCCAGCTCTCGCAGGTGTGAAAGGTTTGAATGCAGAGCTGAACTTAGACTGAGACCCTGTTTCTCTGTAATACTGCATCTACACAGACTAAAGACAAAAAGAAAAACTGAAATGACTCAGATCTATAATGACATCCTTATTGAAGAGCTACAGACTTTTAGTTTAATTCACAATCTAATTTGATGTGCAAGGATTCTAGGTTTTATGCTTAGATGTTATACATTTGAATATTATACATCTCTCTGTCTGTGTAAGAGTATGTGTGAAGATTGAGAATGTTTTGCATATTTGATATTTTATGGTCTCACGCCTTCATTTCGGTAAATAAATAGATTTTGTTCAACATAATTGTTAAGCCCCCATTTGTCCCCATTCATTCCTAGGGTTGGTCAATTCTGACCGTGAACAGCCAAGGTACAACTTTTTTTAATTGACACTTAGTCTCATCGAATGGGTCAAAAATGACTGAACGGCCCAGGAGTGTTAAACGCACCTAATATAAAGTGTGATCACTGAGGAAATTCCAGTGCTATAAATGATGTAACTTGAGTCGTGTTGTCTTAAAATACACCTAAACAGTAAACTGTTACTAACACTAGTATTTCCAGTTTGAATTCTGGGTTCTTCAGCAGAACAGCAAGGTTTTCAACCCCTAGTTGATTTCTGCTCAGGTCCAGTTCTCTCAGATGTAATGGGTTTGATTGCAAAGCTGAAGTCAGGGCAGAACAGCCTTCATCTGTCATATCACAGCCTCTTAACCTACATTGAGAAAGAGAGCATACAATAAGATAGAAGCTAACCTCATAACAAAAAATAGACAGACAAAGGAAGAGAGATTATTATTATTTCACCATATCACAAAAAAGCACAAATAATGTGAAGACCTTTTCACAAATATGTGAACTCATGTAGGTGAATGTTCCTCACCTCAATCTCTCCAGTTTACAGTGTGAATCCTTCAGTATATCACATAAGATCTTCACTCCTCTGTTTTGTAGTTTATTCTCACTGAGGTTCAGTTCTCTCAGGTGTGATGGGTTTAAACACAGAGCTGAAGTCAGGATGAGACACTGTTTCTCTGTAATACTGCATCCACACAGACTGAAGACAGAAAGAGAAAAGACAATGAATCAAATCTATGCACTGCAAAAAACTGCTTTTCTTAGATTTTTTTGTCTTGTTTCCAGCCAAGATATCTAAAAACTCTAAAAAAAGAAGGATTTCTTAGACAAGTAAAAAAATATTGTTTTGTTTTCAGAAAAAACAAGTCAAAATTAAGTGAGTTTTTGCTTAGAACAAGCAAAATAGTCTGCCAATGGCGTAAGTAAAATAATCTTATTTCAAACAGAAAACAAGATTATTTTGCTTACCCCATTGGCAGATTATTTTGCTTGTTTCAAAAATAATTTTTAGATATTTGGGCTGAAAACAAGACAAAAAAGTACTGTACAGTGTGATGACCCAATAAAGTTAAATGTTTGGTCTCATGATAGCAGTTTGCTATTTGAAAAGCACTTTGTAAATTAATGCAGCTCAGAATTCAGCATCATAAAATTTATTTTTCAAAATATTCTACTGTAATTCTACAAACTGTATTCTCCCTCTACAGTAGCTAAAATAACTGTTGACTTTACTAATTTCCACAGAGCTCTGGGTAGAAACCAATTAAATTTTAATACATTTTATTGTGTCTCTAATTCAGGCAAAAGAGAACACAGTATTATCAACTACTGTAACTTTACTATTAAAAGCAATTTAACATTTTAGAGCATGTCAAATACTCACATCAGTGTGTTGAGTTTACAGTGTTTATCCTGCAGTAGAGCAGCGAGCCGCTTCATGTTTGTGTCTCCTAGCTCGTGTAAACTCAGATTCAGTTCTCTCAGGAGTAATGGGTTTTCCCCCACAATTCCAGTCACATACTGACAGGCTTCATCTGCAGCAGGACCCAAAAACCTGCAGAAGAGAAGATGAAACAGGATTCAATTCAGTTTGCAACTATAGAAAACATAGAAAATATTGCTCAAAACATACACTAAAATCACTCACCTCAGTGTCTTCAGTTGATAGTTTGGATCCTGTAGTAAATCATTGAGCTCTTTCACTCCTGATTGTCCAGGATCATTTCCTGTGAGATCCAGCTCTATCAGGTGTGAAGGGTTTGATCTCAGAGCTGAAGCCAGAGCTTTATAACCTTCTTCAGTGATACTGCAGTCTGAAAGACTACAGAAAACATATTTTAAATTGTAATCAAATTCTCTTCTGATCAGAGAAGAAAAACATACTTCATATCTGGCAGAAGCATTAAGGCCCATTCACAACAAGAACGATAACTAGATAAAGATGAAGTACTAAATATCATTTTAAATTTAAAAGAATAGCAGAGTTCACACCACAACTATAAGAATAAAGATATAGATGAACAATATCACTGGGATCACTTTCACAGTTTTAACAGTTTTAAACATTTGTTAGAAATACAGAAAAATAATCAAAAAGTAACCAAATGTAATCAGTTATAAATAAAGTAATTGGAATAGTTACCCTACTTACTATATTTTAAATAAGATAACTTGTAGTCTATAACCTATTACATTTCCACGTAACCAAGTTTATGCACTATCCACTCAACCATGTAGTGTATGAATTATACAAGGGTATTTTGTCATCATTGGAGTCTGCTGCCCCTCCATCTCCACTACGTAATTAAAGCTGCGATGGTTGAGTGCATCAAGTGTCTAAAGTTCTAAAGTAATTATCAGTTAATTAAGTGCATCATCTGGGTATTTAAACTGCACTTTTTCTTTTCTGAATTTTTAGAGTTAACACGAGTAGTGTAAGTAGTGGAATAGTGCACAAGTATGCAAATTGGGATGCAAAAAGATGGATGACAATCTCCACTTCTTTCCACTATAGAAAAGTGAAGCCAAAACATCGCAGTATGGATGCTTAAATATGCCATAATAAACAAAATACTCACATCAGTGTGTTGAGTTGACAATGTTTATCCTGCAGTAGAACAGCGAGTCGATTAACATTCGAGTCTCCTAGTTCATGTTCACTCAGATTCAGCACTCTCAGAAGTAATGGGTTTTTACCCACAATTCCAGTCACATACCGACAGGCTTCATCTGCAGCAGAACCCAAAAACCTGCAGACAGAACAAGTACAAGGACATTACCTGCCACATAATGACTTTTGTGAAAGTATGTGAAAGGGCCAGTAATCATTTCAAAGGTTTCCATATGATCAACATTTTGAAACAACTAAATAAAATAAAATAATAATGACCATAAAACAATGATTTAAATAATTTTAGTTAAAAAATACAAGCTTTGACAAAACCAGTTTTAATGATAAACCTCACATTGTAATCTTAAAACCATTCCTTAAGAAACAGAAAACAAATGAGTAATAATCATAAGTGATTTTAAAATAAGTTTGTCTCGAACGCATGTTATTGCAGTTGAAGTCAGCTGAGCTGCCACCGGAGTTAATGTCACACACAATGCACTCTTTCAGCCAGAACGTGACCATGTCTTGTGACTGAGTGTGTGACAGAGAAAATTGGAGTGAAAATCATGTCATTTAGGGTGAAAATGCATGCATTTTAGCACTTGAGTTAGCAACTTTTCAAAATTGTCTAAAAGATGCTGAATAAAATGTAAAATTAGCTAAATTTGTTGCTAGGTGCTTTTTGAAAAAAAGTTGCCAGGATCATAAGTTGGCACCACTGGAGGGGAGCGCTCTCTGTGCATCTTTAATTAGGGTGACCATACGGTCCATTTTTAAGGGACGCACCCTTGCCAGGATTTCTATATTGTGTAAAATATCCATGTTTTGGCTGTTTGCACTGTGCAGATTGATAGTTGTATGACATTATTTCATGAGAGCTATGAGAGCAGAGCAGACAGCTCCTTATGCTTTCAAATCGCTCTCGCTGTACTTTGGTGTCATACAATGATCGGTGCACAGCTTCAAGTCGAAGGAATGAACAAACACATGTGCGTATTTACATCGCTTTCATCATTCTCACCTTCTCACGCGCCATTATTGGTCGATTATGTACAATACATGCATGTTATTGGTCAAACTACTTTGGATGTTTTAGGCAATATAAAAATCCTGGGTTACACTTCATTTCGATAGTCCACTTTAGACATTCTACTAAATATAAGTAACTTTGTAACTACATGTCAACTAACTCTCAGTAGGGTAGGTTTAGGGTTGCCAAGTTTCTCATAGTCAGTATGTTGTATTTTGTGGACCCATCAAAATAAAGTGTTAGAAGATATTAAGCAGACAGTCTACTAATACTCTAATGACTACTAGTCATGTAGTTTCAAAGTTACTTACTGTTAGTAGAATGTCTAAAATGGACAATCAAAATAAAGTGTTACCAAATCCTGGCCAGGACATGCCCTGTATAAATGGCACATATGGCCACCCTGTCTTTAATTGTCTGGGGACAACATGGCTCTCATGGTGTGCGAGATCTGTAGAAAATGCATTCTATGTTGCTTTAAATTTCAAATTTTCTTCATTTTTCTATTCTTAACATTAGTGGTTAATCTGTTAACTAATTGAAAATCAATTTCTAATATTTTTGAAAACTGTCATTACTACTAGTTTGAGTTCTATCAGTTCTATTGCACTTTATTATATCGAGAACACTCACCTCAGTGTCTTCAGTTGACAGTTTGGATCCTGTAGTAAATCAATGAGCTCCTTCACTCCTGATTGTCCAGGATCATTTCCTGTGAGATCCAGCTCTATCAGGTGTGAAGGGTTTGATCTCAGAGCTGAAGCCAGAGCTTTATAACCTTCTTCAGTGATACCGCAGTTGGAGAGTCTACAGAAAATTTAAAAAAAACTTAAGTTAACACTGTATATCAAATTAATAACTGCACAATAGTCTGAATCATAAATTGACTAAATCGCACTACAGTTAAATACATAATCACAATACAAAGTATTTTTGAGCCGACTGAATGGATATATAATATTCCAGTGATTGATGTGGTGTTGAATGTAGCTGATGATGAAATGTACTCACTTGAGTATCTTCAGCTCACACACAGGATTCTTCAGTCCCTCACAGATCTCTTTGACTCCTGAGTCCAGCAGACGGCTGTTGTTCAGGTTCATCTCTTTCAGGATGGTTTTGGAGGAGAGAACAGTAGCTAGAACTGAACAGCTTTTCTCTGTCAGCTCACAATTATTCAGCCTGAACACAAAAACAGCATTATTTATTATTCAACACACATCAGATCAACAGATCTTAATATCTGCTCTCACATGTGACTCAGTCTTTTCAACTGAATAAAGAGAAGATATAATGTATAAAATCATGTTCACTCACTTCATTTTCTCTACTTTGCTATGAGAGTCCATCAAAAGAGCAGAGAGCTTCTCTCCATCCAGATCTCCTAATTTATCTTCACTCAGATCCAGTTCTTTCAGTAATAATGGATTTGTACCCAGAGCTTCAGTGAGATACTCACACGCTTCCTGTGCAGCACGACTTTTCAAAAACCTACAGGAAGTAGTTTTTATGAATTTTTATTATTCCTCTTCTTATTCTTATATATTTTTAAATTTTGTATGGGTTTTCTTTTTCATAATTTCATCTTAATTTTATGTACTGTGCATTTCTACAGTAGAGTGTACTTATTTTCAAATCATTGAAGTAATTATATTTTGTCATGAAACTGTTGGAAATTAAATTCAGTGGAGTGTTTGTGTTGAAATTCTTAGTATTGAGACTCTATAAATTCCTCTTGCTGTCATTCCAGTTCCATAGTAGACCATTTGAGCCTTTTACCTAGTTTCATACAGTGGACTTTGTGTCTTTCAATAAGTTCAAAAAATGTGAAGTTTTAATCACCTGATAGTCTTCAATTGATAATGTCCATGCTGAAGTAAATCAATGAGCTGCTTCACTCCTGATTGTCCAGGATCATTTCCTGTGAGATCCAGCTCTATCAGGTGTGAAGGGTTTGATCTCAGAGCTGAAGCCAGAGCTTTATAACCTTCTTCAGTGATACTGCAGTTAGAGAGTCTACAGAAAAGTTCAAAATAAAATGTCTTACATAATACAATTGAAACATGTAAAAACTTTTTAGAAATTATTTTAAATTGTAAAAAAAAAAAAAAGAAAAAAAAAAAAAGGTAAGGCGAAGAGGGTGAACAAAACGTTAGATTAAACACAAACAAACAAACAACAAAAAACCATAAACCATTACTGCTAAAGAAGAAAATTTGTTTGCCATTTCTTTAGTTTTCTAGTGTTAAAAATGGTTTAACACTAGAAGCGCCAGAATTCCAAAACTACTAGACCGCTATATTATAAACTCTATAATCTCTAAATAAATTGCCCAAATGAGAGATTAATGTATTAACTGTGTTAGGATATCTTTAAAAAAAACAAATAACACCAACATGTAGACTTTTTATTTAGTTAAAAATGATAATTATAAATTTAGAAATATTCGCATCATTTCATAGTAAAATGTAATTATTGCATATTCAGTATTTCTCTGTATTTATTTTACATAACTCAGAACAACAAAATAACATTTAAAATGATCTATTTGATTATGATTTTTTTTTTACAACATTTATGATACATTATAACACAGAACATAAGCTGGAAACAAGCAGCTCTAAAGTTAAAAGAGTCACGACGAAGTTTGGAACCATAAAACAATTACGCTACAAATTTTATATTAAATAAATATATCTATATCATGCTCGGCTATTTAAGATTCACAGTCAACACAAGTTACTTCTGTTCTTCTCGCACAATTTCCACACACGGGTTTGTGGCATTTGCAACAGGTGTCCCGCGTTTTATTTTGTTTGCAGATTCTCCGCACCTGGCACTGTCTCCGTTTTGGTGTCAGTTGCGGGGGTTGATTGTGCTTTTGGTTGGGACCTTGTGTCAACTGCGATGCTGCCATTTTTTAAAAGGCAATAATAATTTGTAGTCCAAGAATTTGTATTTATAATCAAATGAGCATATGCTAATAGTACTGGAGACGCTGACAGAGACAATAAACCGCGGGAAAGAACAATAGAATCGCGCGAGATTTAAAGCGGTCAATATGACCGTTATGGCTTTAATAGGTAGAAATGCTCATATTTGTTTTGCCTTTTATGTAATTTATATAAAATCTATTGTAAATAAAAATAGAAACACTTTTAGGAAAAGTCACAAACCAGCAAGATTGTATTTTTTTATTCAACAAAGTTATTGTACATATACATTTCAAAACGGTCATTTTGACCGTCATGGCAGTTCTAGTGTTAACACTATGATTGAAATCACTCACCTGAGTTTTTCCAATGTGCAGTTTGTATTTTCTAATCCAAGTTTCTTCACTCCTGAATCCTGCAGATTATTGTTGCTCATGTCAAGCTCTTTCAGACTGGAGTTTGATCTCAGGACTGTAGCGAGAGCTGAACAGCTTTCCTCTGTTAGACCACAATTACGCAGCCTAAAATGATGAACAAGAGAGAAAATTACAAACACAAAGTACTTGATGGCAACATTCAGTGAGTACTGAGAATTATTTTATTTTGGTCATCTGAATTCTTTAAGATACTTTAAATATGTAATAAATAAAAAACAATACTCACGTCAGTTTGTTGAGTTTACAATGTTTATCCTGCAGTAGAGCAGCGATCTGATTCACTCGTGTGTCTCCTAGTTCATGTTCACTCAGATTCAGCTCTCTCAGAAGTAATGGGTTTTTACCCACAATTCCAGTCACATACTGACAGGCTTTCTCTTCTGCAGGGCCCAAAAACCTGCAGAGAGGAGAAGTACATTGACATTACCTGCCATATTATGACTTGTTTTTAAACGCTTGTGACAGAGCCTTTAATAATTTCAAAGCTTGGTTTAATTAAGGCTTAGTTCACTTCCAGAATAAAAATTATAATTTTTATATAATTTTCCTGATAATTTACTCACCCCCATGTCATCTAAGATGTCCATGTCTTTCCGGCTTTAGTAGCAAAGAAATTAAGTTTTTTGAGGAAAACATTCTCCATATAGTGGACTTCTATGGTTCCCAACGGTTTGAACTTCCAAACTGCAGTTTCAATGCAGTTTCACAATCCCAGCCGAGGAATAAGGGTGATTTTCATTGCCATTTTCTTAAAAAATAAAATTAAATAAAAAAATTAAATAAATAAAATTATATATCGTTTTGTTAGATAAGACCCTTATTCCTTGGCTGGGATCGTTTAGAGCCCTTTGAAGCTGCATTGAAACTGCAATTTGGAAGTTCAGACCGTTGGGAACCATTGAAGTCCACTATATGGAGAGAAATCCTGTAATGTTTTCTTCAAAAAACTTAATTTATTGCCACTGAAGAAAGAAAGACATGGACATCTTGGACGACATGGGGGTGCGTATATTATCAGGAAATGTTTATACTGGAACTGATCTAATACTTTAATAATCTTTCAGCTAAAGTTTCAAAATTATTGGACTTCATTATTTTAATAACACTCACCTCAGTGTCTTCAGCTGACAGTTTGGATCCTGTAGTAAATCAATGAGCTCCTTCACTCCTGATTGTCCAGGATCATTTCCTGTGAGATCCAGCTCTATCAGGTGTGAAGGGTTTGATTTCAGAGCTGAAGCCAGAGCTTTATAACTTTCTTCAGTGATACTGCAATCTGAGAGTCTACAGAAGAGAGGTGTGTAGTAATATTAATATTAATAATACTTTTATATAATACATTTTATTGAAAAACGTACTTTGTATTATTGAAAATATCGTTAAAAAATATACTGCTCTGTTAAAAAGTCAAGTTTAGAACTGTTTTGTACCTTTCCAGGTTAGTGAAAGAAAAAACTATTCATAAGTGCTGACATAAGAAGAATCTTTCCTTTCTATTAAGTCTACTAGAGTAATTTTTAAATTTGAACCAAAGAGAAATATAAATAAAAAATATAAAATATTTTCATTTAATTTACATACCCAAGTTTCTCCAATGTGCAGTTTGTATTTTCTAATCCGTTCTGGAGTTTCTTTACTCCTGAATCCTGCAGATTATTGTTGCTCATGTCAAGTTCTTTCAGACTGGAGTTTGCTCTCAAGACTGCAGCGAGAGCTGAACAGCTTTCCTCTGTTAGACCACACATACGCAGACTAAAATGATGACCATGAGAGAATTTACATACACAAAGAACTTGATGTCAACATCCAGTGATCACTGAGGAGTATTAATTATAATGATATCTTTAAGATACTTTAAATGTACCATAATAAATACTCACATCAGTGTGTTGAGTTTACAGTGTTTATCCTGCAGTAGAGCAGCGATCTGATTCACTCGTGTGTC
Organism: Onychostoma macrolepis; assembly: GCF_012432095.1. Taxonomy (NCBI): domain Eukaryota; kingdom Metazoa; phylum Chordata; class Actinopteri; order Cypriniformes; family Cyprinidae; genus Onychostoma; species Onychostoma macrolepis. Next base: position 11,961,862 of record NC_081176.1, on the reverse strand, counting down.
TCCTAGTTCACGTTCACTCAGATTCAGCTCTCTCAGGAGTAACGGGTTTTTACCTACAACTCCAGTAACATACTGACAGGCTTCATCTGCAGCAGATCTCAAAAGCCTGGAGAAGAGAAGCAGGCTTCAATTCATTTTAAAGATAAACTTGGTGAAAAACAACATCTGATTCTGAACTGTGTGAAAGGGATGGATTTACTTTAACAAACTGTATTAATGAAATATTTTTTACAAATTATAAATTGCCTGCATATCAATTACTTTGTATTATTGCATCATGTCTCACCTCAGTGTCTTCAGCTGACAGTTTGGATCCTGTAGTAAATCATTGAGCTCCTTCACTCCTGATTGTCCAGGATCATTTCCTGTGAGATCCAGCTCATTCAGGTGTGAAGGGTTTGATCTCAGAGCTGAAGCCAGAGCTTTATAACCTTGTTCTGTCACATTACACTCAGACAGTCTAGAAGGTGTAAAAATGTAACATTCAGCTAAATAATAAATTATATAATTAATCAATTAAATAAAAAAATATATATTTTCAGAAACAGAAACTTGTGACTGAATAGGGTTGTACAGGCATGTTCACTTTTCTTGTATGTAGCATTGGTGTTATTACAATATTACTATTGTAATAACACTATTTCATAATAGTATACAAAACAGAGTATCTGGTTATGAATATAGGCTATATAATTATTAGTATCATTATATTTCACAGAAAACTGCAGGGTGGCCTGTTAACATGCATAACTATAATTCATTAGAAAGGTTTAAGATTTCATAAATAATATAAATAATAATAATAATAATAATAATCTGTGACTGTAATTTTTGTCAGGAAATCTGTGCATCCCCTGAGAGTAAAAAGTACACTTCTCTACACTGGAGAAAGACGTATGGATTAACATATGTTTACTTCAGATTTCTTTAGACAGAAGTTTTTCATATTTTTACCCAAAACAGGGTGTTATGAGCATTAGTGAGTAATCATGTGTAATATAATGTCTGTTTTATTCACACTGGAAGCCGAAGGGCACCCTCATGCAAAAACCCCACAAGTGAGACTCACAGAAGTAATATAACTTATGGCGTTGCAGGAAAACCTAACATTGACAAAAGCATTCAGCTCTCACTGCAGCTGAATAAAATGCAGATATAGAGACTTTTAACTGATTACAAATGAAGAAAATAAACATAAAATTGTGACAATATATGTTTTGTCCATGTTCTTCCATCCATCTTCCATCAATCAGGTATATTTATAATGCAATGCTAATCAACATAGCCTTTATCACTGTGTAGAATACTATAAAATAATATGTTTTCTACCCCATTCTCTGATATGAAAACACCTCAAAACACAAAAAAATTATTTAAAACACGACTAATGTTATGAAGTGAATTTGGAGTGAAATCACGTCATTAAATGTTCTCTGTTGGACAACAGGTTTGTAAACAGGCTCACACACATTGCAAAACTGTATCGCACACATGCTACTGTGGTAAATTTATTCACCACACAGACTGATTTTTTCTTAGTATGTGCAACATATGAAGAGTTCAGATGCAAAAGCCTCTAAGTGCCGTTTGAAATTTTCTTCTAAAATGAGCATTTTTATCAGGCTCCTATGTGTAGGTTCAGTCATTTCACTTTAAAGCCAATGAATAGGTTATTTTCATTGCCATTTAAGTGAAATAACTGAACATATACATAGCAGCCTGATAAAAATGATCATTTTAGAAGAAAATTTCATATATGTCACACTGTAGAGCCTGGCTGAATATGAGGCAAACAAAAAGTCCTAGAGACCTTCAATATGTTACACATCAACTCACCTGAGTTTCTCTAGTTTGTGGTTCTCTTTCAGTCCATCAGAGAGCAGCTTCACTCCTGAATCCTGCAGATTATTATTGCTCAGGTCAAGATCTTTCAGACTGCTGGAGTCTGAACGGAGAACTGAAGCCAGAGCTGAACAACTTTTCCCTGTTAGATCACACTTACTGAGCCTGAAAATAAACAGTTTGTCAACGTGTATACATTCTAAAATGTAAAAAATGTACAATACATGCTCCTTACCTCAGTATCTCTAATTTACAATTTATACTTTTCAGTCCAATGCAGAGTTGCTTCACTCCTGAATCCTGCAGATTATTATTGTTCATTTTCAACTCTTTCAGACTGGAGTCTGATACAAGAGCTGTAGCCAGAGCTGAACAGCTTCTGTCTGTTAAGCCACAATCATTTAACCTACAACGGGAAAAATACCAACATACAAACTGAAATTGAATACATACAATATATTTGCTAAATACAAATATTAATCATTCGTCTTTGCATGGTTATGTCATGTCCGTAAACAGAAAGAGGAAGACCTGGCTACTATATGGCATGTGTGTGGAGCATTTGATGCTTATTCTTTCAACAGTTACTTAGAAATTAAACTTGTCTTCTCGATGGCTGCATTTAATCAATACAGTTCTAAATGTTGTCCCTGACAGGTAAAATCATGTCTGATTTTTCCCATATTTTGTATGAGGAATATCAACTTTTGCCATCGAATAGAAGACTGAGAGTACCATATGCCAGATTGAACAGATTACGTAAATATTTTGTCCATCAGTCAGTGAAATTAATGAATCAGAATTGGGGGTCTAAGTAGGCAGGAAAGGAGGGAACTTAATCTTTCTGCATTGTAGATGGATATGTACCAATGTGTATTTTTGTGTTTGTATTGTATTGTGTAATGTGTACTGCAGTGAATTAATGTCAGACAGTAAACGCTATGGGATGCGAAGAAATTCCAACAATAAAGTGAAAATTGAATTGAATTGAAATGGCAATCATTGTTAAGCTAGTTATCATTAGATCACTTGTTTGCTTGATTTAGATAAGTATCAAGCTGTCTTTTTTTTTTTTGTCAAGTTTTGCTATAGTCAGTGAGGTAACCATAGCACTAAATAGCACTTATTTTCTGCTAGCTATTAAGAAAGAGCAATTCCGCTCTGTGATCTGATCTGACTGAACAATCATTAGACCTAAATAAATGATATATAAAGGATATATTATATATGTAAATAGATATCAAAGATGCATGGTATAGGTTCAAAACTAATTATAGGTGTCTTAATGTGCTTTTCAAATGAGTGCAAAAATGACTTACAGAGCTCTTTTGGAGGTTTTGACAACTTCCAGTAGTCTAAAGAAACACTCATCTGATTTCTTGAATTTCTGTAGATCAAATTCCTCCAGCTCCTCTTCTGAAGTCAACAACACAAAAGCCACAGCAGACCACTGGCCAGGAGAAAGGTCAGCAGATGAGAGACTTCCTTTGTTAAGTTGGCTTTGAATTTCTTTCACCAGAGTTTGGTCGTTCAGTTCATTCAGGCAATGGAACAGATTGATGGATCTCTCTGGAGATAGACTACAGTCTAATTTCTGCTTGATGTACTGAACTATTTCCTTGTAGCTCTGGTCATTGCTGTCTTGCTGTGCCAACAGACCTCTTAAAAGTGGACGATTGGACTCAAGAGAAAGACCGAGGAGGAATCGAAGGAAAAGGTCCAGATGTCCACTGTCACTCTCAAGTGCCTTGTCCACTGCAATTTTGAGCAAATCAATCAAGGTTTCATTTTTGTTGTCCTGTTCTGTAGACTCTTGATCAAACACATTTTTGTTGTTAAGGTCTAGACACAGATGTGCATAAAGGGCTGCAATAAACTCTTGAATGCTCAAGTGAACAAAGCAATACATGGTACCAAGAATGATCCCTGTTTCCTCCTTAAAGATCTGGGTACACATGCCTGAATACACTGATGCTTTAAAGACATCAATACCACAGGCTTCCAGGTCTGTGTCATAAAATATCAGGTTGTTTCTTTCCAGCTGTTGAAACGCCAGTTTTCCCAGTGAAAGGATGGCATCTTTATCCCAGGAAACATCATACTTTCTTCTGCTCTGCTGGATCTGAAAGCGGAGAAAGTGGGTGTACATTTGTGTCAGAGTCTTGGGAGTGTCTTCAGTATTTGAGGCATCAACAACCTTGGCATTTTTCATATAACTATTTCTTTTAATTTCCAAAATGTTCTGGAGAACAGTGGCTGTAATCCAGCAGAAGACTGGGATGTAGCACATGATAAAGAGACTCTTTGATTGTTTAACAAGATCAACAATTTTGTTGGCCTGATTTTCATCTGTGAATCTTTTTCTGAAGTACTCCTCCTTTTGTGCATCATTGAATCCTCGTATCTCTGTCAGCCGGTCGATACAGTCAGGAGGAATCTTACTGGCAGCTGCTGGTCTGGTGGTGATCCAGATGAGAGCAGAAGGAAGCAGATTTCCCTTGATGAGGTTTGTCAGGAGAACATCCAGAGAGGCTGGTGACGATACATCACGCCACGTTTCATTACCCTCAAAGTTTAGAGGAAGTCGGCATTCATCCAATCCATCTAGGATGAACAGAACTTTGAACTGATTCCTTCTTGTAAGGTTCAGTCCTTTGGTCTCTGGGAAAAACTGACTTATAAGGCTCATCAAGCTTTGCTTTTCTTCCTCCTTTAAGTTCATCTCCCGGAAAGGAAGCGGAAATACAAAGCTGATGTCCTGATTTTCTTTTTCTTCAGCCCAATCCAGAACAAACTTTTGCACAGAGACTGATTTTCCGATGCCAGCAACTCCTTTTGTCAGTACAGTTCTGATCTGCTTGTCTTGTTCAGATGATTCAAACAAATTTGTGCATTCAACCTGTATCTCTTGTGAGTCAGCACGCCTGAAAGCTGCCTCAATCTGTCTTACCTCATGTTCAGTATTGACCTGTTCACGTCCACCCAGAGTGATATAGAGATCTGTGTAGATGTTATTCAGAAGTGTAGAGTCACCATGCTTTGCAATTCCTTCAAACACGCATTGATACTTTCTCTTCAGGTTTGATTTCAGCTGTCGCTGATGAATGAGGACGAGTTCATCTAAATACACAGAAATTAGTAAAAGCACATAGTTATGCATCACTCTTAGAATGTATACATGACAATATCTTGTATCTATCTAGTATTGTTATTTCATGAGCATCTTACCCTCCAGAGTATCTGCAAGTTTATCTTGCTTCATCTCTCTTAGGAAGTAGAGTGTGATATCCAGAGCTGCTTCTTTGATACTGCACATGCCCTCATTAAAGTCTTGCACAAAGTATTGTGTGTTCTCTTTTTGTAGTATTTTCTTCAACTTTTCCAGCTCATTTTTCAAAAATACGATTATTTTGTTCTCAAGATCCTAAAAACGTGCAAAAAACAGAGTAAAACAAATTAAACATATGCTTAAAGGGTTACTCCACCCCAAAATGAACATTTTGTCATTAATCACTTACCCCCATGTTGTTCCAAACCCGTAAAAGCTTCGTTCGTCTTCGGAACACAATTTAAGATATTTTGGATGTAAACCGGGAGGCTTGTGACTGTCCTATTGACTGCCAAACAATTAACACTGTCAAGGCCCAGAAAAGTATGAAAGACATCATCAAAATAGTCCATCTGCCATCAGTGGTTCAACCATAATTTTCCAAAGCTACGAGAATATGCTGAAGCCACACGGATACGCTGTTTTCGTTCAAATCAAAGAGTAAACAAACATAGAAAGTGTATCCCTGTGGTGCGGCTGACACAGAACAGCGCACACAGTTTGCGTCCAGAGGATACTCTTCAAAATGGTGCTACGCTGACGCAGAGGAGACGAATTGTTGAATAAAGTCGTCATTTTTTTTTTCTTTGCGTACAAAAAGTATTCTCGTAGTTTTGTAAAATTACAGTTGAACCAATGATCGCAGATGGACTATTTTGACGATGTCTTTCATACTTTTCTGGGCCTTGACATTGTTAATTGTTTGTCAGTCAATGGAACAGTCAGAAGCCTCCCGGTTCTCATCCAAAATATCTTAAATTGTGTTCCGAAAACAAACAAAGCTTTTATGGGTTTGGAATGACATGGCGGTAAGTGATTAATGACAAAATTTTCATTTTGGAGCGGAGTAACCCTTTGAATCATATACATTTTACATTGAGAACAAATTGCAGTCAAGCAACAGTACAAACATCAATGAAGTTGTGCTAGTTATAAATTTAACTACAAATTTACCAGAACATAAAATAGACAAAACTACTTCAATTTTGTTAATAAATAGCCTATTTTTTATTTGATAAATTGTGAGACTAAAAATGCAACATAACCTAACATAAGATATTACACTACTTTGCTATACCATTATAATTTTGTGTGATTTTTGGTATAGTTCTAAAATTATGGCTGTTCAAAAGCCAAGGAAGACCTTCCTACCTGGAAAATCCAGAGGCGATTTTCACTGAACTCTTTACGGAGGCGGTACGTCTGGAATTCTGAGTCTGATTTTTCATATTGAACCCTGTTAGCAAAATAAATTTGATCAGTGTTCACAGTAATTTAAAATAAAATGGTGTGTTTCAAGACAATATTGATATATCCAATATATCCTTTGGAAAAAGCACTTTGTGAACAGATAAATGGCATGCTGATAATGGTATACTGATCTTGAGATCAGTTTTTTTTTTTTTGGTTTTTTTCCCCCCCAAAATTCAAAGCAGCAAATTTGCAAAAGTCAAGTTAAATGTTATGGCTTACTCTCTTGCAAAAATGAATTCCAAATTATGGCATGGTAGCTTATTTATGTTGTAAATTTAACAGTGCGAGGTAAACTGTGGTATCTTGTGTTCACACCTGTTGAGAAGAAAAGTTGCCAGTTCCACATCACTCTTCAATCCCTTCTGTGCTTTTAATGTTTGCCACCGTGTATATTCTGCACCGATATTTACTGTTGTCTTCTGTCCTTTGTAACTAAATCACACCAAGAAAGAAAGAAAACACATGGAATCTAACAGGAGCACAGTTGTCTTTATCATTTGGGTCGAACCATCAATCAATCAAACCAGCATTTTATTCCTACTCTGCATTCATCAGTAAAGAAAAAGGGTTTATGTGAAATGTAGTTGTGAAATGTAGTCACAGAATTATTTTCTAACATAGTGTGATCAACAACACGAGACACGTGAAATACCTTTTGGCAGATGATAGTGTTTCCTCTCTGAATTTCTGTGGTGGTTGAAACATTGACTGGTCACTCTTCACAGACACAGAGCTGAACACATGTGAGCCTGATCTTACACTAATGACACAAAGAACAGAGAAAAAAAAACACACTTTACCTTCAGTCTTATTCTGAAAAATATGAAAGAAGTGGGTATATGGTAAGCTGCAAAATGGAGGCAGGCAGAAACACAATCATTACATAGGATGAATGAAAGCCATGTAACACTCTAAGAGTCTTGTTTTATTTTGTAATTTTTATCACAGTTAACACAAAGTCATAATTCAAAACACATAAAATACCTTTTGGTAGGCGATGATGGTGTTTTCTCCCTGAAGTTGGTATCCTTTTTTGAATGGTCACTCTTCAGAGACACAGAGCTGAACAAATGTGAGGCTGATCTCACACTGATGACACAAAGAGGAGAGAGAAAGAAAACACTTTATTACAGGAGATATACTTCAGTCTCATTTTAAGAGATTTAGTGTAATTAAATCCACTATAGCTGTGCATTTTTCCTTCTCATGTATGTATGTATATTCAGTGGCCTGATGCAGTTTCCATAGTGAATGTATGTCCCCCAGTGGCTACCTGTGTAATGGTATTATTGGAAAGAAACTCCAGATGCTCTAGATTTCATTCTATTTTATTCAGTTATACGTTTTACATACATGTACACCACAGTGGAGCTAATGTAACACTATAATGTTACATTAGACACATTAAACACATGAAATACCTTTTGGTAGGTGTTGATGGTATTTTCTCACTTAAGTTTGGAGGTATCAAACTTAAGTTTGGTCGCTTCCGGCTTCGCTACTGTTCGGACACTCCTGCTTATTGCTCTGCGCTTCGCTCCCTATTCATGTACTTTTCTCAGATTTCTCTAAGATTTTAACTTCAGCATATCAGCACAGTGCTCAAACAACATTTTTTGGAAAAAGAAGACTCTTTGCTTCCCACTGCCAGCAGATTACATTCAGGAGACGGGAAAACACAGCTGTCTACATTCAAACAGATGAGAGAAAATGCCTCTTGTGGAATCTACATGCTGCATGAACTGCCACAGACTTCTACAAAGGATTGTGCTTCTTGAAACAAAGTTACTTGCTGGACCTCCAAAACAGGTGGAACACACAGCAGGCTGTCATCACAAACCCCCTCAGCATACAGCTGGTGAGTCCTGTGAATCTAGTGAATCTCAACAGTTTATACAAAGTGTAGAGGAACAAGCTGAAACTGATCGACAGACTAATCAATGGCACAAACAAGGAGCGAGACCCAAAGGCACTCGAGACATCAGATTGTCACGAGTATCTCGTATTGCTGCCGTAGCATCCTCTACCCCAGATACGGCTATGACAAGACTTGTAAATACTGGCACTCTACAATCCCCTATCTTGAGAACAGATTTGAAGAATTAATGAATGTGAGTGAAGAATCCCCAAATGTGACAAAACATGGATCGAATCAGCCAGCAGCTAACATCGCTACAAACAGGTGCCCAGGGTCGAGCAGGCAGCGGCGTTCAGCTCAGGGCACGGCCAAGCCCAGGACTCTGATAGTGGGTGACTCTGTTATCAGAAATATCAGTAGCAGGACTACAACTACATGCTGCTTTCCTCAAGCAACCGTCTCTGATGTGAACAAGGAACTTCGGAACATTCTGATTAAGCACAAGACTGCAAATCGAGTCATCATCCATGTGGGGAAGAATGATATTCGGAAAGAGCAGTCAGAACTCCTTAAGAAGGATTTCAGTGAACTCTTTGAAACACTTCAAAGACTTGAAGTTCAGTCGTTCATCAGTGGACCACTCCCAGCAAGGGGAACTAACATGTTTTCACGGCTGCTTGGGCTGAATACATGGCTACAAAAACCTGCAGTACAAAAGGAGTCAACTTCATCGACAATGATGTTTAAGCTGGATGGCCTCCACCCAAACAAACTTGGTGCAAGAGTGCTAAAGGACAATATCTATTTCTCCCTCCGTCATCCTTCAGTGGTGTGTGCCAATCCACTCGGCCTCAATGGTACACACACACCTGGACAGAGTATGAGTGACCACAGGACTTCATGTCAGCCTCAGAGTCATCATGTGGTTGACACATCCCACAAGGACACTGATAACACCACGCAGCCAAAACAAGCTTTCCTCATGGAAACTATCCCGGCTGAGCCCTGCCCAACGAGCTCATCACAGACAGACTGTGACGTACTACAACAGCTCCAAGACTCAGCACCCGAGGACAACTTTCTGGAAAACAGCCAGGGAAGCCAGGACAACATTTCACAGCCACTGGAAACACCAGAGCCAGAGCCCCGCTCGCCAGACACACTATCCCTCTCTCCAGCATCTCCACTTCTAAGCTTCTCACAGAAATGGAGGAACTGGTGTATGCTGGGACCAAACTCTCCCACTCTTTCGCTGCAAGCCCCCAGATATCAACTAAAAAACGGCGGGCCCCACAACTACCAAAGACTGCAGGCCCAGCTCTCCCTCCTCCTCCTGTGAGAGCTCTCCGACCACTGCTACAACGCTAAGGCCCAAACCCTCCTCCATCGGCCGTAGGTGAACCAAAAACAACTGATAACAGTTCTCAGTGATATGTGTCAGGTCCCCGCTATATTAGCAGCAACATTCACAAATGTTCACAGAACAAGCGGGAACCCAATGTGCCTGTAGCCTTCTCTATTTCTGTTTTATCACGTGATAGAAAGTCTAAGGCCTTCTCAAACCATACGGCTGACCCATCTAGTCTGCGGCCTATAATGCGTCAATCTAAGATTGCTATAGAAACAAAATGTAATTCCATCAAGTTAGCATTTTTAAACATTCGCTCACTAAAAAATAAATCATTTCTGATCAATGATTTAATAACCACAAACAACCTGTATTTTATGTTTCTAAATGAAACATGGCTTGAAGACAGCTGCAGTGCAACTGTGCTAAATGAAACAGCCCCTCCTAACTTTAATTTTATAAGTGTCTGCAGGACTGTTAGGAGAGGTGGAGGTGTAGCTGCTCTATTTAAAGATGTTTATCAATGCAAGCCAGTGTCATTTGGTCAGTATTTGTCTTTTGAATACCTAGGTATTGTGCTGAAAGGTGCTCCACGCATTCTGTTCATCATTATTTACAGGCCTCCAAAATACTCTCCATCCTTTGTTGAAGAGTTCACAGAACTGTTATCAATGATTTCCTCAGAGTTTGACTGTTTTACTATTGCAGGGGATTTTAATATTCATATAGATAATGCAGAAATCAAAAATGCAAAAGATGCAAAATAAATTATTAAAAAGGCATTTTTGTTTTTACAAACTGTTAAAAAATTATTTTATTTCATTTTATCTTGATGAATTGTATTCACTCCATTATGTTTGTAATGTGCTTTTTCATTACAAAATCCTTAATTACATAATTCTTGGGAATGCCTAGAAAACTGAATTTTGACAAAGACTGCCTGACAAAATAGCAACATCCCAATTCAAGTAATTTAAGTCAAGCCATTGAAATTGCCATTGTACAATGTAATAAAAGTAAATTAAAATAATTTCTTTAGCATTGAGTCTTATGTGTTTGTAGGTAACATGCACAAACATTTTAAACATAGCACGTTAACAGCACACTAATGCACAGATTAGATTGAATAATGTCTTTGAAACTACTGCACCAACAACGATTCCCTTGTCTCTTTTAAACCCTGATATTTCCGTTGTCTTGGAATCAGTGTTTGAGATGCACTGCCCTATAGCCCAAATGACAACAAATTCCTTCTGGACAGCCTACACAAATACCAGAATATCATTATGTGTATCACTGTATTCCTGAAACATGTTTTCAACAGTGCTGATAATGTAATAATGTGATATGCGGTCAGCAAATGTTCAATTTATTATAGGAAAAAAAAACACACACACACACACACACACACACACACACACACAAACACTATTTACCCCATTTGTATCTGCAAGTGGTTCCTTATACATATAAGAAATTATAACTGTTTTAAACACTTTTGACCTGATTCAGCATGTGCACAATCACCCACACACAATCGTGGACACACTCTAGATTTACTCATCAGTAGAGGTCTAAACATTTCATCATGTTATTAAGGATGTAGCACTATCTGATCACTTCTGTATTTTCTTTCATATATTGATCTCTGTTACCACTGAATGTAGATCTGTCTCTGTCAGAAAGAGATGCATTAACGAGAACACTAGTGCGTTATTTATGAAGGCTATATCCTTAACATCAAGCAATTCTGCAGACTCTGTTGATCTTCTCCTGAATTCATTTAACTCAAAAGTTAAGAATGTTATTGATGATATTGCTCCGGCAAGGGTCTGCAAGAAGAATGGCAGACAAAAATCACCATGGAGAAAATCAACAGTAGTTCAGAGTATGAAAAGACAATGCAGAAAAGCTGGGCGGATGTGGCGGAAGACAAAACTTGAAATTCACTATAAAATCTATAAAGACAGCCTTCATGCTTTCAATGTGGAGAGCATCACAGCACAGAGACTGCGCTTATTAAGATAATAAATGATATTCGCTTCAATTCTGATTCTGGCAAAATATCAGTGCTGGTACTACTAGATCTTAGTGCTGCATTTGACACTGTTGATCATAACTTCTAGAGAGACTGGAAAACTGGGTCGGGCTTTCTGGGATGGTACTCATATGGTTCAGGTCATACTTAGAAGGGAGAGGTTATTATGTGATTATAGTAGAGCATAAGTCTAAGTGGACGTCCATGACATGTGGAGTCCCACAAGGCTCAATTCTTGCACCACTCCTGTTTTGCCTGTATATGCTCCCACTAAGTCAAATAATGAGAAAGAACCAAATTGCCTATCACAGCTATGCTGACGATACCCAGATTTACCTAGCCTTTATCTCCAAATGACTACAGCCCCATTGACTCCCTCTGCCAATGCATTGATGAAATTAACAGTTGGATGTGCCAGAACTTTCTTCAGTTAAACAAGGAGAAAACTGAAGTCATTGCATTTGGAAACAAAGATGAAGTTCTCAAGGTGAATGCATACCTTGAGTCTAGTGGTCAATCAACTAAAAATCAAGTCAAAAATCTTGGGGTGATTCTGGAGACAGTTTTAGTAGTCATGTCAAAGCAGTAACTAAATCAGCATACTATCATCTCAAAAACATTGCAAGAATTAGATGTTTTGTTTCTAGTCAAGACTTGGAGAAACTTGTTCATGCCTTTATCACCAGCAGGGTGGATTACTGTAATGGTCTCCTCACCGGCCTTCCAAAGAAGACCATTACAGCTGCAGCTCATCCAGAACGCTGCTGCCAGGATTCTGACTAGAACCAGAAAATTTGTGCATATCACACCAGTCCTCAGGTCCTTACACTGGCTTCCAGTTACATTTAGGATTGACTTTAAAGTACTTTTACTCGTTTATAAATCTCTCAATGGCCTAGGACCTAAATACATTGCAGATATGCTCACTGAATATAAACCTAACGGACCACTCAGATCATTAGGATCGAGTCAGTTAGAAATACCAAAGGTTTACTCAAAACAAGGGGAGTCCGCTTTTAGCTATTATGCCGCCCGCAGTTGGAACCAGCTTCCAGAAGAGATCCGATGTGCTAAAACATTAGCCACATTTAAATCCAGACTCAAAACTCATCTGTTTAGCTGTGCATTTGTTGAATGAGCACTGTGCTACGTCCGAACTGATTGCACTATGTATAATCATTTTCTATTCTTAAATGTTTTAAATTCTTTTAAAATCAATTTTTATATCATTTTGTTTTTATTTTTGTGATTATTATTATTTTTTAATTCCTTGTTTTTATTATTATTTTTAATGACTATTTCACTTCCTTTTATGTAAAGCACTTTGAATTACCACTGTGTATGAAATGTGCTATATAAATAAACTTGCCTTGCCTATCAAATCATGTGACCAGTCACTCTTCACAGACACAGAGCTGAACACATGTGACCCTGATCTTACACTAAGGACACAAAGAGCAGAGAGAGAAAAAATAGAAGTCTCAATATGAAGATTTTTAGCACCGCACTTAAAACTTTCTACAGTTTAACACAAACTATGTCCTGGTATGAGACTGATAAGTGATCAGGCCTGCAGCAATGAAATCATGGTTAAACTACAATAAAGTGAAGCACTGGTTCCTAACCCTTTATAATTTACACTTTCCTGTAAAACACCTGTGATTCTAAAACTTTATGACAGTGAATCCAGATGTGCATTAAATTAGTACCTACAAAAATACCATAAATAAATTAATAAAGCAACTAGTTATATCAGCAAAACTGACTTGAACTGTGTGCAGTGAATGAAAGGCTGAAAAGGTTTACAGCCTTAGGAAATATTTATTTTATTTTTTTGTTTTTTCAGATTTCATTCTATGATTTATTGTTTTATTCAGTTATTAAATTTTATATAAATGTACACCACAGTGGAGCTAATGTAACACTATAATGTAAAACAATTGAAATACCTTTTGGTAGGTGATGATGGTGTTTTTTCACTTAAGTTTGGTGGATTCAACTCATGTGACCAGTCACTCTTCGCAGACACAGAGCTGAACACATGTGAGCCAGATCTAACAATGACACAAAGAACAGAGAGAGAACAAGTAACAGTCTCAGTATGAAGCTTTTTAGCACCGCACTTCTACAGTTTAACAAACTATGTCCTGGTCTGAGACTTATATAATAAATGATCAGGCCTGCAGCAATGAAATCATGGTTAAACTGCAATAAAGTGAAGCACTGGTTCTTAACCCTTTATAATTTACACTTTCCTGTAAAACACCTGTGATTCTAAAACTTTACGACAGTGAATCCAGATGTGCATTAAATGAGAAAGTACAAACTAAAATACCATAGTAAACTAACAAAGTAACTAGTTTAATCAGAAAAACTGACTTGAACTGTGTGCAGTGAATGAAAGGCTGAAAATGTTTACAGGATAAGAAAAAAAAATATATATATATTTTTTTCTTCTTCCAGATTTCATTGCTTCAAATTTCAAATGTATATTGTCTAGTTTTTGTACTTAAAAAAAATAAAATAATAATAATAATAATAATAATATTTAGTCATTTGGAGTGTCTTTTAACTGAAATTATTCATTCATAATCCCAAAACATCAACAGTCATGGCAGAAGTGCTGGTTACATTAATTATTACGTAGTAGGCCTATGTTAACTGTGACACACCTACAGTATAAAGCTCTGTTTGTCATACATATTTTGATTTCTTCAAAATAATAGTTTCATTTTTAACCCATAAGTAGGTACAAAACTTGTGGGCAATTTGCACAGTTTTTGCAAATATACATAAAATATTAAACACTCCTTGTTGACAAGGTTTTGTTCTTCAAATGATTAATTGAAGATAGAAACAGTCTTACCGCTCTTCCTCTGGGAGACTCATCTTACACGGACAGTGTTTTCCTCACTCTTCTGACATACAGCAGCAAAAATGCCAGTGCACACAGTAAATAATTGATTTGTGAAGACAATCAGCCATTCAGTATGATCTGGAGATGACAACATGTTACTATGATGGTAGCTATTAAAGAAAAAATGAATAAGAAGTAAAAGTAAAAAATACTTTCTATGCCACATAATCACAAAACAACAGCATAAAATAAATCTTTCAGAAATATATTAATCTTCAAAATTTGTCATTTTTTAAAAGTATTTTCTAGAAGCTTTGTCTGTTCAGAGTAACAACCTCTGAAATACGAACAAGAATTCTATGTTTGTCTGTGGCATTTTTGTTTTTGCTTTTACAAACTGTTAAAAAATTATTTTATTTCATTTTATCTTGATGAATTGTATTCACTCCATTATGTTTGTAATGTGCTTTTTCATTACAAAATCCTTACTTACATAATTCTTGGGAATGCCTAGAAAACTGAATTTTGACAAAGACTGCCTGACAAAATAGCAACATCCCAATTCAAGTAATTTAAGTCAAGCCATTGAAATTGCCATTGTACAATGTAATAAAAGTAAATTAAAATAATTTCTTTAGCATTGAGTCTTATGTGTTTGTAGGTAACATGCACAAACATTTTAAACATAGCACGTTAACAGCACACTAATGCACAGATTAGATTGAATAATGTCTTTGAAACTACTGCACCAACAACGATTCCCTTGTCTCTTTTAAACCCTGATATTTCCGTTGTCTTGGAATCAGTGTTTGAGATGCACTGCCCTATAGCCCAAATGACAACAAATTCCTTCTGGACAGCCTACACAAATACCAGAATATCATTATGTGTATCACTGTATTCCTGAAACATGTTTTCAACAGTGCTGATAATGTAATAATGTGATATGCGGTCAGCAAATGTTCAATTTATTATAGGAAAAATACACACACACACACACACAAACAAACACTATTTACCCCATTTGTATCTGCAAGTCGTTCCTTATACATTTGTGCTGTATTTACATTATGATTGTCCAATGTCCGACGACCTCACACTTGGTAATGTTTTTGCAGTACTGTGTTTTTCTTTGCAAGACACGAATAAAAAGAAGACTGTACTTTAACAATAAAATAATAATATAAAATGAAATATCTGCAATATTGTAAATGCTAATATAACCAAAACCCCCAAATAACTAGTTGAGGTTAAAACTTACTTGCAATGTAACAATCTTGCTGAAAAAAGAGAGCATAATCCAGACTTCTGTGAAGCACTTATAATTCCTGATCACTGTTGAGAAAAGGCTAGCTTTAGTACAAACAGGGTTTGACTGGGCGTTCTGTGTCATTAGGGGAGTAAAAGGGAGTAGCCTAATAAAGTGTCTGTTTGGGACACGGAAACCTTTCAGAAACACAGCAGATCAGTTCATTACAGTAACTTATTTTTGTCTTATTCTTAGTGATGAGTTGATTAGCCTGTTTGTTTTGACTGCTTCCAGTTCATTTCCACAAACCATTTGTTGTTTGGGTTTACAGTATGTAGTTTTCTGCATCCTGGTGCACTGTATCTCTTTATACTGTTGAATACATTTTTACATTTTATTTCATTTTTATTTATATCCTACTTTTTATTAATGTATTTCTTTTATGCTATTTTCTGAAAAACTAATTTGTGTATGAAATGTGCGATATAAATAAACTTGCCTTGGACATTTTTCATTGAATTTTTGTTGATCAGAGAAAAAAAAATAGGATTTAATCCTTAATGCATTTGAAAAAAACTTTCTGTACAATGAATCTTATGTGTTTTAGATATCACATTATCTTATCTACAATATGCATGTAACGCCATTTTAATATTTGATGTAAAAAAGTTTTTAGTGTTTTAGTGTGTAAAAATAAAATAAAATAAAAAACCTTCAGGAAACAATTAGATTTATCAATTTCTCAGTTAATTTGCTTTCTGTACTGTCTTTTCCTGCAGTAAGAGTCTGCGTTTACAGAAAATACAGGGTGGGAGACCAAAGACTTCGAAATAAAAGCACAAACCTGAACAAAGATCAAGACAGAACAAAACCAAAAGATCCCCAAAACCTTCACAGCACCTCAATACACTGATAACAGTCTGTTAAGAAATTCACAAACCTCAACTGAAGAACTCAACTGAACTGAACTGACAGAGATAGACAAATTAAAATGGTTCTTGTTTGTTTTTCAGGTGTTTCCGATGAAGTGAAGGTCAGTATCAATGACTGCAGGAGATTCTGTCTCTCTACACACTGGTGTTAAAGTACAGAGAAACAATCTGATACTGTAGATGTTTGGACTTAAGGTCATTCTCATAGCTCAAATGGAAAAAACAAAAATCATCAGAACTAGAGACTTTGGACTTTCTGAAGTAACAGCAGCAGAACAGAGAAGCCACTCAACATATTCAATATCGTGGTCTGAGTAGAGAATTATTTGATCTGTTTCATACATATGCATCTTTTAATATTATACAGTCATAACTCAGAATTATGTGAAACGTTTGACCGTTTAATACAATTTATAAATAACAATAAAAGGGTCTCATTCATTTTGCCATCGCTATATAATTTAGTATAAAGAACTTAACACTGTTGAGCTCAATCTGATTACCAACACTCAGTCCTGAGGAGAATCATTTGAGGCAGAATATTTCCCTTGTAATCTTCATGAAGGTGAAAATAGAGTTTATATTTAAGCATCATGAACAAGAAGAAAAACAATTGGAAACTTCAAAGTGAAAGCAAAACCATAACTTCACCAAAAAAAAAAAAACAATCTAAATATTAATTAGAGCTCAAAGACCTGTTAATTCCAAATATCGCTTATGCACACATTCTTATAATTGTTCATGCTTTGACCAAACACCATAATTAAATTATTAAAGTGCAAGGAATTATGGTTATTCCACTGAGCATGCTAAATAACATGAAGTTCAAAATTCTTAGCCTTAGCCCCCAGAAAATCCACTTAATGCTCAATCGCATGCAGATCTTGTACAAAATGTTTAAGGTCAATGCTGCATCTGTGCATAAAACTTAATGTAAATATTACATTTTAGTATTTATATATCAATTCATATTAAAATTTTAAAGCATTAGTACCCAGTTATGAATTACCTTGGAATTTCATCTTGATTTTGACTCTAGTTAATGATGCTCCTCACCTCAATCTCTTCAGTTTACAGTGTGAATCCTTCAGTACATAACATAAGTGATCCACTCCTTTGTTTTCTATTTTATTCTCACTGAGGTCCAGCTCTCTCAGGTGTGATCGGTTTGATTTCAGAGCTGATGTCAGGATGAGACACTGTTTCTCTGTAATACTGCAATCACATAGACTGAAGACAGAAAGAGAAAGGACAGCAGCTTAGATCCATGATTATCAAGTTTTTGAACATTCAGAGTAGCCATTTAGTTCCATACAGTTAGTAAGATTACTAACTTTAGTATTTTCAGCTTGAACTATGAGTGGCTCAGTACAACACAGAGGTTTTCAACTCCAGCTTTATACCAGACATGTACAGCGCGCACACAAAAGTGTGTAACTGTTCACTTTAATGTGCTATTTATATTTGATTGGACCCTTGATGTAACTAAATGATGTACATTTTAGGCTATCTGAGAAAACATTTTTACAGTACAATACACCGCCATTCAAAAGTTTTGGATCAGTACATTTTTTAAAGACGTTTCTTAGGCTCATCAAGGCTGCATCTATTTGATAAAAAAAAATACTGAATATTATTTCACAAAATAATATTGTGAAATATTATTGCAATTTAAAGTAAAAGTTTTCTATTTTAATATACTTTAAAATATAATTTATTCCTGTGAAGCAAAGCTGAATTTTCAGTGTCACATGATCCTTCAGAAATCATTCTAATATGCTAATTTATAATTAATGTTGGAAAAAATTGTGCTGCTTAATATTTTTTTTTGGGACCTGTGATATTTTTCAGGATTCTTTGAGAAATAAAAAGTTAAAAAGAACAGTGTTTATTCAAAATAGAAATTTTGTGTTACAATATACACTACTATTCAAAAGTTTGGTGTCAGTAAATTTTTTCTTTCTTATTTTTTTTTTTTAATTAATACTTTTATTCAGCAAGGATGTGTTAAATGGATAAAAAGTGATAGTAAAGACTTATATTGTTAGAAAATATTTATATTTTTAATTAATGCTGTTCTTTTTAACTTTTTATTAACCTAATCAAAAAATCAAAGAAAAAAGATTCCAAAAAAATATTAAGTAAAATACATTTATTAAAATAAATACAGCCTTGATGAGCATAAGTGGCTCCATTAAAAAAAAAAAAAAAAAAACAAGGTCAGTTATTTATTAGGTTTAAAATATAGGCCTAACATAATATAATATCAAAACAACTGAAGCAGAGAATAGAAAACAAACTGAAGCATTTAAACTGAGATCTGTAAGTTAAATATAAAATAAATAAATAAATAAAAATAAATAAAACGTGAACTCTATAGCTACCTATGAAGTACAGTTTGCACAATACACCTGTGTGTGACTGTAAATGTCTCAGAGTTTTGTTACCGTTCTGTGCCCATCATCCGCTATTTCCAGCACTTAATCAAGCCACTCTTCTTTAATGCATGAGGACGTTTTATTTCACGTCATTGCGTTTGCTTTGGCTCTCAATTTGAGCTATTACGTCCGCAAACGTTGAAGTATTCGGTTTCTACAGCGACTCATTTGGCGCACATCTTTCTCTTTCTATGAAACCTGTAAACAACATTCACCGGTTCTTACTCTATTGCGGCAGCAGCTGTATAGCGGTTTACCCGAGCATTGCAATTCTTTCGTTTTTACTAGAATACAATCAAATGGCTTTCCCAACTCAACTTTGCGTGTGTATTTCTCTGCGCGGCCCCCGCGCGCGCGCAGCTTAGAGGGAACATTGCTTGTACAGTAGAAGAATGTTACCTCAGTCTCACCAATTTACATTAATAAATGCATTAACATGCAGAAATATAGCCTACACAAGTGAAACTACACACTCTGCATTGCACATTTTTCAACAGAGGACAGATCTTCTTAATTTCAGAGTTTTCTAGTTTATTTCCACTCAGATCCAGCTCTATCAGGTTTGAAGGATTTGAATTAAACGCTGTCAGAGCAGCACAACCTTCTGCCATAATACTGTTGTTATTTAGGCTGCAGAGAGAAAAATTACATTCTTTAGTTTATTTCCAAACCTTCTTCAACAATGAACAACATTGACAGTCTTAACCCAAACCTAAAAGCTTGATGTTGATCGCCATACACTGCCATTATAGCCCTTAGGCACTTAGGCACTGTTCAAGGTCTTTTTGACCCCAAATGACGTTTACTGAAATAATAATAATAATAATAATAATAAGTTATCTTTATCTAAATGGCATGAGACTTTGTATGCTTGTCAAGAAAAAATAAATAAAAATAAACTGGATTGATATCTGGTTGTATGTTAGTGTGGAAAAAAAAAAGTTACTCTCGGGACGTTTGATAAAATCAATAATTTGTCTTTTTAATTTGTCAAATACAATCGCTAAATCCACCACAATGCAGACCACAAAATACAAGAAAATATAGTGGCAGCTCTTCCACACCTTCACAATGCAGAATGATTACACTCACACACACAGAAATGATGGAGGGACATCACAGCACATCCATGATGGAGAATAAATGCAAACACACACATATATTCACACTAATCCACAAATATAACACCACATGCAGGTTTGACTGTAATCATGTCATAATTCCAAAAAAAAAAAAAAAAAAAAAGATATTTCAGTACAAACAAAATGCTAAACTTTGACAAAGAGTCATTTTATATTATTACAATAATGATTTTATTATCTCTTAACATAAATCTAAAAAAAAAAAAAAAAACTTCTAAAAAGGATCTATACCTATATGGAAATGGCAAATGAGCCATTGAGTAATGCTCTAGAGCCATCTGGTAGCTGTAGTTATTATTATTATTATTTTTTTAAGTGTTTATTTTCAAATAGATGGAAACAATTAGGCATTAAATTATGGCACACTGGCCATGTTATCCCCATTAATTAAAATTAGGAATGTGGGTATTTTATAAAGTGAATTTTACATAAAAAGCTGTTTTTGCATAAAAAAACCTATTAAAAAATATTTGTAATTTATTTATATAAATGTAAAAAATATCATAAATCCTCCATAAACGGCACAAATGTGGAATAAACAGCCCGAGCACCCACCCCAAACGAACAGCGCATAAAGAATAGACAAGCACGTGCAGGGCATTTTTATTTTTTTTATCTTTTTATGGTTCGAAAAATAAAGAAGGGCATATGGCATTCGACCACATGGCGAGTAAATGATGACTATTTTCATTTCTGGGTGAACTATCCCTTTTAAGTCCATTCATATGGTTGTTTCAAGCCAAAGTTTCAAGCTGTTTAGTGAACTAATGTAGCTTTCAAAGAAACAAAAAAGAGATCAAGTTCTTAACTATATATTTACAATGCAAGTACATATTATACAATGCAATAGCAAAAGAGGAGATTGCAATCATTAAACAAATGCATTAAACTACATGGACCAGTGCAAGAGAAAGCAACTTCAAACATGGAAGACTGGAAAAACTAATGCTTAGTTAGTCCGGAGGTGGAGAGACTCCATACATCAGTTAAAGCTTTATTTTCTCATGTGCAATGTACCAAACTCTTACAATGATGTTTCTTCACATAACTAAGACAATATACAGTATGTGCATTTACAGAGACATATAACTGACATTATGAGATATATATATAATATAAGACAGATGTAGTGTAAAAATATACACATGTACAATTGCATTTTGCATATACATAAAAAAATACATTGATGGTAATGATTTGAATCTATATATGCAGCCCACAATACTTTAACTTTCATTTTAGGCCTTCACTTTTGTGTTGCATTTGATATATTTGAGATCTCAATTTGACGATCACAATTATGATTAGCAATATTTTAGTTCATTATGGATTAGTTTAGTCTCAGAATCATTATGATTTTGACCTATTACTGAACATATCCAGTGCTTTAGTCCTGCTAATTCACCTCATCTGAGCTCTTCTCCTTCTTCTAGTTCACCTGCAAATAAAACAAAATTATCATTTGTATGAACACTAAACCAACATTCATCATTCAGTATCACCCACGTGTACATGTTTCTTTTAATGCTACATTGTTTCATTTGTTCCAGCTGTATGCATTAGTAATTATTTTAAAAGTAACAGAGTTAGTATAATAAACTTCACATTGTTAAAACAATGCTATTTGAAGCTGTTTACATTTACTCTAAAATAAATACATGTGTGTACAAACACACTGAATTCATAATAGCTGTTGGTTTTGAAGTGTTTTCATTTATGAATTACAGTTTAGAGCCATCTCACCAAAAAGACATTGATCATGTGATGCTGGACGACTGTGAGCTGAAGCTGGAATCTGCACTGATTTTTTTTCACTTCGATCTATCTACATCTATTTAACTGGTTTGCTCTCTAACCCAAGCCCTTTGTTTCAATAAAGCTAAATTACTTTTTAAAAAATACTTCTGCATATCAGTGGTAAATGAAGATCTCTTTTATACCGCAAGGGTCATTTACTCACCTCAAGTTTACAGTTTGAGTCTCGTTGCTTATCTCTGAGTTGCTTCTTTGAGTCTCCTACGTTATTGTTCCTCAGATCAAGCTCTTTTAAAAACTGCAGTGTTTTTGTGTTCGTCAAAGTCCGAGTTATAAAAGAAATATCTGTAATGCCACAGTCATTTAGACTAGAAAGAAGCACAGACAATAAGTGATATTACTTTAACCAGATTACAAAACAAATCTATATAATGAATTATTTTTCACAAATAAACTGTGAACTCAGCCTCTTCATAAGCGATTCAGTATGAAGTGTTTTGGCTTAAACTGAAGTGATTTTAAACATTTCAGTTCTTGTATGTGAAAGTTACTGACCTTAATCTCTCCAGTTTACAGTATGAATCTTTCAGAACATCACACAAGTGATTAACTCCTGTGTTTTTTATTTGATTCTCACTGAGATTCAGTTCTCTCAGGTGTGATGGGTTTGATTTCAGAGCTGAAGTCAGGATGAGACACTGTTTCTCTGTAATACTGCATCTACACAGACTGAAGACAGAAAGACAAAGACAATGGATCAGATCTACTGTATGATAAGCTAAATTTAAGGATTTGTGTGTGTGTGTGTGTGCGCTACTTCAAGAGGGCAAACACACGTGTTGTACTTCATTTATGCTTGTTCTTTATTGCTTTCAAATTATTTTTTTCTCTATATATTTTCCCATTTCATTTAGTAACTTCTATTACCATTTAATCTTCACAAATAAACAAAAGATATAAAGGAATCTGTCCATCTGAAGGTTTTTATTGTCATGGCACAATTTGTAACGCGTGGTTGTGCTAATAAAGTGCATGAGAAGGATTCCACAAAGAGTATTTTTAATAAAGTTAAATCCATAGGGAACAAACAGTCAATTATAGAAGTAGCACAAACACTAGATATAAACGAGATTGGATAAAAAATAACTAAGGAAAACTCAGAGCTTAGACAGGTGATGAGACAGAATATGTGTGAAGAAACACACGTGGTCAGAATTGTTGGTCCCTTGGTAAATATGACCACAAAGAAGGCTGTGAAAATAAACCTGCATTATTAATCCTTTTGATCTTTACTTAAAAAAAATATATATATATATATATATATATATATATATATATATATATATATATATATATATATATAACCTTTCATTGAACTAAAACAATTGAAGATGGTGGAAATCTCATTATGAATTTCTTTTTTCTTTTTTTTTTTCCAAATACAAGTTGGACACAATTATTGGTACCCCTAAAAAATCTTATGAGTAAAATATCTGTGAAGTATATTTCCATTTATATTTACAATTTTGAGCACTCCAGGGTGATTATGAACGTGAAATTATCCAGCCATGGCTTCCTGTTTTCACAGGAATATAAATAGGAGGGAAAACAAAACAAAGGCCAAATTCCCTTAATTATCCATCACAATGAGAAAAAACCAAAGAATATATTTCTGATGTGCAGCAAAATATAACTGAGCTTCACAAATTAGTGAAGTGGCTTTAAGAAAAGAGCTAGAGCAGTGAAAATTCCCATTTCCACCATCAGGGCAATAATTAAGAATTTCCAATCAACATAAAATGTTACAAATCTGCCTGGAAGAGGACATGCATCTATATCGTCCTAATGCACGGTGAGAAGGAGAGTTTGAGTGAGTTTTCAAGAAAAAAAAGAAGAAAAAAAAACCAAGAAAAGAACATGCTCTCATGCAAAAACAGCATATTCAGTTATCAGACATGACTGGAACTTCAAATGGGACTGGCTTCTATGGTCAGATGAAACTAAAAAATAGCATTTTAGCAGCAAACTCTCAAGATGGGTTTGCTGAACACAGGTGTAACGTTATGAAAGGTTTTATCCTTCATTTATACATTTTAGCTTTAGGGAACCAAATCGTAGAAATTCGGTTTTGATCTGATTAATTGATATTAATCAAAATTGTATAATTTATACCTTATTAACAACTCGTCCCGCGAGTATTAATACGTATAATTCAGCAAAGCTTCTTATTGTTGATAAGAATACAGGATTGATTGGGAAATTTGCCTGAGCAACAGGTAACACGATCTATGGCAAATAGTTTAATGATTTGAAAATCAAGGCACCAGACTATTCATTAAAAATGAATCGAGCGTTTATTTACTATTCTAAGGCACAATACAAATAACCAAAACACATACACACACATACACATATTATGGCAAGATCAAAGCAGTTTGAAGGAAGGTAACTATTCTCTTTTCTTGAGAATTAAAGACGACCTTATGGGGACGTCACAAACGGAAGACTCAGTTATTGTTATCTTTTAACGATTCATTCAATTCAACCAGATTCAGTGAATAAGAGATTTGTCTGTTTTACTTGCTGTGAGTTTGAAGTTGAATTGAAGGCTTCTTGAAGAGTTGCTGAAAGGAACCCAGGACTTTTCCTGCTGACGTGTTGTTGTCGCGTGACGTCACTCGGGATTCCTCCTTTGGATTTGATGACTCTCTGGTAGCGCGCGAATAGCGAGTTTTGAAGTTATCTTACGCAGCCGCTTGCAAGTTTTCTTTGGTCAGACGTGGCCAGTGGTGTCTAAGTCTTTTGATGATCAGCCAGATGTTTCACAGCACGATCGAGGGGCAACGCCCAGACTTTCAGCCAAGTCTCTTGCAAGTTCACCAGTTGTTCACCCCGTTCTTTGTTCTGAGCACTGTTCAAATTTGGGGTGTCTGTTTTATCGGACAGAATTAAGTCCATCCTAGTCACTGTCTGACCCAATCACATTGTCTTTGTAGGGTGGAGCCCCGTCCCACATGACTAATATTTTGTGCATACATTATCTGCTCATAAATATGTCACCTGAGCCACAATATACTAGCAGATTTCTACAAAGTGTTATAATCATACCTTGTGAGGCTAAAAGTCAACATTCATCTATTTCAATGTTCTGGACTCATCATAACGTGAAATTTAATACCAAACATGAGATAGTTATATATTGAATACCTATAATTTTACCTACTAAATGGTTTAAGTCACAGATTAAAATATCCTAAGTTCTGATAACTACAGTCAGATATATGAAACATAAAATACCACATTTGTATATGTATTGTCTCTTGGATATATTGCTTTTAATAGCAGCAGTCTTTTCCGTCTCTGTGTGACTAGAGTGTCTTTGATGTCCGAGCACCAGAGACGGCATCGTCTTGGAATGCAACTTGGAAAAGGGGGTTTGCTCTGAGGTCACCAGGATATCTGTGCTGTAGGTTTGTTCAAGTCTGGTTAACATATATCTGTCTTTCCTTGTTGATACCATCATTGAATTATGGTCAAAAGCAGTCAGAGAATTTAGGGAGGGTCTGGGCATGGAGCATATCCAGATTCCCCGTGCTTTGTACTGTCTGTTTATTCGACTTTATTTATGGTAAACTGGTCAAGACCAACATTGAAAATCCTGTGCTTCAAAGAATGGCCAGATGTTCTCCTCCCAGCTTCATGAGATGATAAGGAGAACCGACAGGAAGCTTAGTCAGATACTGTGAGCGTTGGATTGGTCATTTGTAACTTTTACGAGTTGATGACTGAAGCTCAGTTCCAGTGGAATGTTTTTTTTTTAAGTTAAATATGTGTGTGCGTTCTTTTCGACCAGGTTCTACACAGGGATAAAAAGTACCCCATGTGTACAATGAAATATACTGCTGTATTTTTGATGTTGTGGGCCTATATTTCTGCTGGAGGTCCTGGACATCTTGTTTAGACACATGGCATCATGGATTCTATCAAATTACTTTTATGCTCGCTTTGAAAGAGACAACAGAGAAACTGCCACCAAGCTCAATCCCTCAGCTGACCACCCACCAATCATACTCTCCTCCACAGATGTCTGCAAGGCACTGAGCCGGATCAGCGCGCACAAGGCTGCTGGACCAGACAACATCCCTGGTCGTGTTCTCAGGGCATGTGCGGAGCAGCTCGCTGGGGTTTTTACAGACATTTTCAACCTGTCTCTTGCCCAAGCAGCCGTACCAACATGCTTTAAATGCACTTCCATTGTGCCAGTGCCAAAACACTCTAGTCCGAGGTGCCCCAATGACTACCGCCCTGTAGCACTCACACCCATCGTCATGAAGTGCTTTGAGCGGCTGGTCCTGGAACACCTAAAAGACTCTCTACCATCCACATTGGACTCACACCAGTTTGCCTACCGTAGCAATAGGAGCACAGAGGACGCAGTTTCCATGGCACTGCACTCTGTGCTCACTCACCTGGACAATAAGAACACTTATGCACGTATGCTGTTTGTTGACTTCAGCTCAGCATTCAACACTGTCATCCCAACCAAGTTAATAGCCAAACTTGGAGACCTGGGCATCAATACCTCAATGTGTAACTGGATTTTGGACTTCCTGACCAACAGACCCCAGAATGTTCGATCAGGATTCACCTGCTCCACATCCATCACACTTAACACTGGTGTACCACAGGGCTGTGTGCTAAGCCCGTTTCTCTACTCCCTCTTCACCTCCGACTGCAAGCCTGTGTATGGATCTAATTCCATCGTCAAGTTTGCAGACGACACCACGGTGATTGGCCTCATCAGTAACAACGATGAGACTGCCTACAGGGAGGAGATCCAGCACCTGGCCACATGGTGCACTGATAATAACCTGCTCCTCAACACCACCAAAACGAAGGAGCTCATCGTGGACTTCAGGAAGGAATCAAGAGGCACACACGACACCATCCACATCAATGGAATGGCTGTTGAGCGTGTCTCCAGTTTCAAGTTCCTGGGGATCCACATCTCGGCGGACATGTTGTGGAAAACCAACACCTCCAGCCTGGTCAAGAAGGCTCACCAGCGCCTCTTCTTTCTGAGGACACTGAGGAAGAATCAGCTCTCCTCTGCTATCCTGGTGAACTTCTATCGCTGCGCAATAGAAAGCATCCTGACCAACTGTGTCACAGTATGGTATGGGAGCTGCTCTGTTGCGGAGCGCAAGGCACTGCAGCGGTGGTGAAAACTGCCCAGCGCATCACAGGGACTCCACTACCTGCCATCGAACACATCCAGAGGAAACGCTGTCTGCATCGAGCTCGCAGCATCCTTAAGGACTCCTCTCACCCAGCCCACAGACTGTTTTCTCTCCTGCCCTCCGGCAGGCGTTTCAGGTGCCTCCGGACCAGGACCAGCAGACTAAAGAACAGTTTCTTCCCCAGAGCTGTCTCTTTACTGAACTCTACCCCCCGTTGATCCACTTCCTCATATATTATTAACTCTTCTCTCCTACCTCACATCTGCCTTATTTGCACTACTGAATGTAAATGTTTATTACAGTAACAACTGTTTACTTTTGTATCTTGCACTACCATACCTAAATTGGACTATGCTCATTTGCACTGCCGACTGTTGTTTACATTATCAATGTTTACATTATCAATGTTTACATTAACATTTTGCACCGTATGTCTAATTGTAATATGCAATCACTTCCACTGCACTTTTACACCTTGTTTATAGTAATAGTCATCTGTATATATATTATATAGTACATATCACCTGTAAATTCTGTTTATAGTAATAGCCATCTGTATATTTATTCACTATACATATTCACCTGTAAATTCTGTTTATATTAATAACCATCTTTCTATATATATTTATACATATATTCAGTACATATCCTTGTCCTGCACTTATTCAACCATTGTATATACTGCACTTGCTGCTATTGCACTTCTGGTTAGACCTAAACTGCATTTCGTTGCCCTGTACCTGTACTTGTGTAATGACAATAAAGTTGAATCTAATCTAATCTAAATACCAACAGATAAAAAATCAACAAGTGACTGACTCTGTTAGAAATCTTACAATGGGCCATGTTTGGATCTTCTAACTGTACAATAATCCAAACACAAACCTCAAAAACAACACAAAAATGGGTCACTGAGCACAAAACCAAGCTTCTGCTTTGGCCATTCCAATCCTCTGACCTGAACCCTATAGAAAATGAGTGGGGTGAACTGAAGAGAAGAAGCACCAACATGGAGCTGGCTGGGAATCTAAAGGGTCTGGAGTGATTCTGGATGAAGGAATGGTCTCTGATCTCTTGTCAGGTGTTCTCTAACCTCATCAGGCATTATAGGAGAAAATTTAGAGCTGTTAATATAGCTGAATAAAAGGGTATCGTTAATTATGTCCGATGCTTATTAGAGAAAAACATTTATTTCATAATGATATTTCCCCCCATTTTAAATTCTTATTCTCCAGTGAAAGGTTCGATTTTTGTAAATTTTTTAAATAAAAGATCAAAATAATTCACAATGCTGATTTATTTTCACAGCCTTCTTTGATCATATTTACCAAGGTTACCAACAATTCTGACCACGTGTGTAATTAACAACCAAGGAAACTAACTAGCAGAAACACCCCTAACCCAAACAGGAACAAGAAAACTCTAAGGCAAAGAAACTAAATGGAGAATGTGACACAGTGTTGGTAAACAGTAATTTTGCAGTGCTTTTGCTTTAGTAATTTGTGATTTTGTGAATTTCAGATGATGTCCAACTGAAACTGAGAAAGACACAACTACGATTTTTTAATAAATTTTCAGTCATGTGAAATACTCACATCAGTGTGTTGAGTTGACAGTGTTTATCCTGCAGTAGAGCAGCGATCTGATTCACTCCTGTGTCTCCTAGTTCTCGTCCACTCAGATTCAGCTCTCTCAGGAGTAACGGGTTTTTACCCACAATTCCAGTCACATACTGACAGGCTTCATCTGCAGCAGGACCCAAAAACCTGCAGAAGAGAAGATGAAGCAGAATTCAATTCAGTTCTCTACTAAATGTGGTACAATGAAAAACAGCACTGGATTGTTGTGTGGGTGTGAAATGGTCTATTTTGAATTTACTTTGATGGAACAGATTGTTTTACTGAAATAATATTTCTCTTACCTCAGTGTCTTCAGCTGACAGTTTGGATCCTGTAGTAAATGATTGAGCTGCTTCACTCCTGATTGTCCAGGATCATTTCCTGTGAGATCCAGCTCTATCAGGTGTGAAGGGTTTGATCTCAGAGCTGAAGCCAGAGCTTTATAATCTTCTTCAGTGATACTGCAGTCTGAAAGTCTATAGAAAATAAAATAAACAATTAAAATGAACATTGTGGTTCAAATTATTTCATTACTGCACAAAGACAAAATACAACAATCTCACTAGAACTTGATCAGCCATTACCTGATGAACAATGACTCAAACTAATTCAAAATGATCAGTAGAGTTTGAAATGTTTATCATATAAATTTGAATGGCAATTATCAACACATGCCATCAGCTAAAAAAGTATAAATCTCATTGGAAAAGTTAATCCAATACTGCTAGTAGGCAATACACAGAAATAAACTCTTCATCTCTGGCCATGTCGTTCAAGGTGTTTTTTATGGTTTTGATTTCTCCTCTCAATTGGATGACCACTTCCTGTATTATATTGTATTAAAATTAAAATATAATCTTTGAAAAATGAGAATAAATTCTTAGCCAGTGCAAATGGACCATACATACCTCAGTTTCTCTAATCTGAACTGTCGATTTTTCAACAAACGACAGATCTTCTTCATTCCTGTGTTTCCTAATTTATTTCCACTCAGATCCAGCTCTATCAGGTTTGAAGGATTTGAATTAAATGCTGAAATCAGAGCAGCACAACCTTCTGTTGTAATACTGTTATTATTCAGCCTGCAGGGAAAGAAGACAAAGAGGAAACATTCATCAGTTTACATTGAAAGCTTCTTTAATTTTAACAATGACAGTCTTAATCCAATCCAAATACTGAAAATATCAAATACACTTATATTTGAAAGATTTTCACATGGGCCTGTGTACATTTTAATAGTTTGTTTATTATTATGAACTAAAATAAGTAGAATGAGAAAACCACGCATTTATTCGCATTTTCAAAAAAAAAAAAAAAAAGGTAAACCAAAGATCAACTGGTGCCGTCATAAGTTCTTTAAATAAAAAAAATAAAAAATTGAAGTTGGAGAAGAAAATGAGATGGGAGTTTTTTGACCTACCCTAAATGTCTTGAACCGGAATACACAGAGTACACACAGAGCTATACAAGACGAGCATTTGAGGTTAAAAGTATATAAATTGTAATTTATTTATTTTTTTAAATAACCAGTCGTTTTGCTGGATAAGTTCCTTCTTCCTTGGCTGGGATCGTTTAGAGCCCTTTGAAGCTGCATTTAAACTGCATTTTGGAAGTTCAAACTCGCAGGCACCATTGAAGTTTACTATATGGAGAGAAATCCTGAAATGTTTTTCTCAAAAAATATAGTTTCTTTACGACTGAAGAAAGAAAGACATGAACATATTG
Organism: Onychostoma macrolepis; assembly: GCF_012432095.1. Classification (NCBI taxonomy): domain Eukaryota; kingdom Metazoa; phylum Chordata; class Actinopteri; order Cypriniformes; family Cyprinidae; genus Onychostoma; species Onychostoma macrolepis. The sequence goes on along the minus strand of NC_081176.1, from coordinate 11,931,237 downwards.
GATGACAAGAGGGTGAGTACATTATCTGTAAATTTTTGTTCTGGAAGTGAACTTCTCCTTTAAGCATGCATGGTCCATGTACACCGGCTGAGAATTGATTCTCATTTTAAAAGACTGATGTTTTTTTTTTTTTTAACCCATCTTAAAAAGCCACAGAAAGCAATAACCCAGGACAGGACATGGGGGCTGGGGGTCCTGGGCTGGAGTCATTGTTCAGAACCTACCTTCAGTTTAAACGACCTCAGCTAATACGTCCGAACTTTGCTGTCCAGTGGGTCTCACGGCTTGCCACACAGACATTGATACCTGAACAGCTAAATAAAACAGCATGTGTGTCTAAGAAGTAGGCTAAGGTACTATAACTCATATTCCTCTAACACACATAACCATTAAACAGAAAAGAGCCACATTAGGTTCTGACCTGAGTAGTTGACTATGGTTTGTTTCGAAGAATTCCTAGGTTCAGTAATTTAATTGGAGAGGTATGATGCAATAAGACCTTAAAAAATTAAAAGACTATTTTACTATTACACACAGTTGAAGAAGAACCGATGAAGGCACGGATTGATCTTTGGTTGGCCAATCAGTGGAAAGGGGCTTTTTATGCTCGCCCACTTTTGGAAACAAAATATTCAAGCCTCATTTCTACCATTGAACCTGATGACAAAAAGAAAAAGTAAAAAAGAAAGAAGAAAAATTAATAAAAGTGTTGTTCTCTGCTTATTTAATTTTAAATAAAAAAACTAAATAGTAAAATGTACATGGACCAACACATAACGTATATAAAACCGTGTGAAATACTCACGTCAATGTGTTGAGTTTGCAGTGTTTATCCTGCAGTAGAGCAGCGATCTGATTCACTCGTGTGTCTCCTAGTTCATGTTCACTCAGATTCAGCTCTCTCAGGAGTAACGGGTTTTTACCCACAATTCCAGTCACATACTGACAGGCTTCTTCTGCATCAGGTCCCAAAAACCTGCAGAAGAGAAGATGAAGCAGGATTCAATTAATTTCTCAATTCTAATGAGAAAAATGTGAAAATTAAACTTTGATGTAAATTGTAATAATAGTTCTACAGCGAGTGTGCTCTCAATATATATTGAAAGAGTCCATGTCCCAACAATACCAATATTGTTACAGTTGTTGTTCTTGGTGTGAAGAGGCCTTTATAGTCCCCTAACAGCATCTGCCCTGTAACATTTTTATAAATAATTATCCAGCATATCATTTAACTCACCTCAGTGTCTTCAGTTGACAGTTTGGATCATGTAGTAAATCATTGAGCTGCTTCACTCCTGATTGTCCGGGATCATTTCCTGTGAGATCCAGCTCTATCAGGTGTGAAGGGTTTGATCTCAGAGCTGAAGCCAGATCTTTATAACCGTCTTCAGTGATACTGCAGTCTGAAAGTCTAGAACAGAAATGAAAATATAACATTCCACAGATTAATCAGTTCTAGAAATGTCCTAAAACATAAATAAAGTGAATTACATGCATTAATACTTCTATGCACAAACATTTGAATATAAATAATAAACCATATTTATATTAGGTTAATGCTAGAGTGTGGGATCTGCGTAAAAATAAATCTTCACCAGTCTACATCTGAGACAGATGCAGTTATAATCTGTAATATCAAAGGCTATTTGATGTTTTACAATGTTCTAACGGGCCGGGGCTGCAATTCATTGATCAAGATTTAACGGATGCCACCGTTAACGGATGCCACTCACTTATGCATTAAATAATTAAGATACAAAACGGGTTAAGTTAAATATGCTGGACATATGAAACTATAAAAAATATAATGTACAATTATTTATAAAATGCTATAGTCTGCGAATAAGATTGCAGTTTCACATTTTGCATTTGCTCAACGAAGTGAATTATTTTTAACATGCAATAATGCAAAATAAAACCAAACAAGATTTGTAATGAAGAAAAATATTTAGACAAAAATAAGACTGATGTAGCCCCACAGTACATCTCTTGTGCTGAAGACACAAAATCTGCAGCGCAGATAGCAACACAAGTTATTTAAAACACATAAATGTTAAATAAGATAAGATTGACAATGAACATTATATGACATTTGAAATAGTTTTGGTGATTTGTCCTTCAGTCTGCCTTTTCATATTTCTGACCCACACATTCATAGGCTGAATCTCCACAATGTTCTCTTTGGCCTGAAACAGACCACAGCAGAAAACCTACACAGTATCAGTCAGGCTATCAGTCATCAGCAATAAACATGCATGCCGGTATGCATAAGATTTAATATGAAGCGTCCATAACGGTCACATCCGTAACGGATTATTGTGGTTGAAAAGAGCAAAGAATGGAGATGAGTTGTTGATCATAATTAGAATGGCTATAAGTTGGCTTTGTACAGAACGTTTCAAGTTCATTGCATTAATAATTAATATATGATAAAAACTTATTTAAATGTTTAAAACGTTACGGACATGACACAGCACTGAAGCATCTTGACGTCATAAATCTAGCCCTTATAAATTCAAGAATCATCGCTGTTTAGACAAAGTGAGTTTATTTACTTTTTGATATTTGCATGGAATTGCCCTAATATAGTTTTGGGTACCAGACAAGACTTGTTATTAACAGCTTTTAGGTTTCGACAAATCTGCTGACGGATACCAGACAAAACTTCTATTTTCTGACAGGATTCGGCATACGGGGCTCGATCTTAATTATCTGGCATGGAAACTCAATCTAATAGAAGTAAATATTTATATCTGTATGTTTTTCTCCAGTGTACAGTGGCAATTTTTTTGTTTCAGTGGATGCATAAAACTTGCTGACAAAAATTATTAAATTACTGTAACATTTTTCATCATAATAATTTAATATTTTATAATAAAATCTTCTACATGTTCTATCTAGATACATTCATTAGCTAACAAAGTTTGAAATGTAAGTTATTTTGTATTAATATGATGCGAGGCCCAGATACCAGCGTGACACTACAACAGGTAGTAGTAATGGCTACTTTTTACATCATACATCATAGCCCATTCGTCTTTACCAATTTGAGTGGTAAAAGTTGATGTACTGACTACACTTTTTTTAGAGTCTTTTTAAACATCATTTACATTTTTTAAACAGTATCTATACTTCTATTTGAGTAAAAGATGTGTATGTGTGACATCTCTGGTGCCTATACAAAAATATTGTTTTCTAAGCTAGTATTTGAAGTATTTAAATTGTAAATAGATTATTCTAATTTAAACGTTTTCCATAGACATGTTTAATGAAGATTTAAGATCAGTGCTTAAAGCTGCAGTCCGTAACTTTTTTGGTTAAAAATGATCCGAAATCAATATTTGAGCAAGTACATAACAGCCAGTGTTCAAAACTATTGCCTTACTTTAGCCCGATTCACAACGGTTAGCTTATAATAATGATTTCTAATTTGAGTGGTACGGGTAGGTTTTCGTGGGAAATTCGAGCATGGCACTGCGTCATTATGTCACCTCTTTAAACAAAGAAGTTGTCCCGGCTAATATGCTATCGCATGTGAGGATCCTGCAGGTGGCAGATCGTTTATAGCCTTTTCTCACAGCAGCTGGAATAATTAAACTGATCATTTTGATGGCGGATTGTAATCCAGAAATAATTATGTGTTTATGAAACACAAGTGAATGAAATTAAATTATATTCCAGTTTTAAATGTGCTTCTGATTACAGATAGCCTGGGATTAGACAAGATATGTATTTTTAAAGAAAACCAGTTCGAAGGGAGCATAGTTTGCTTTTTGGGTTAAAATAATTTCTTAATATGAAATTTAAATGGTATGACAATTAGAGATTGTCTAATACAGAAATTGTACAGAAATTGAAATCTACACACTAATACACACTATACTCATAGTCACGCAATGCTGATGTTGTAAACATTAATAATTTGTGAATAAAGTATAAAAATAATAATAATTTGCAAGGATAGATGTGAAATGAGCTAACCGATCGTTAGATTTAATCACTATTGGTAGCATGATTGATTGTAATGCTTTTTTCCTCAGTTGGTCAGAACAAACATGGCAGACTTGTTACTTACCTGTTCAGATGGCAATATACGGTGAAAATTCTTATTTGGGACATATATTCCAAGACATAGGCTAGAATCTGTGATTCCTAAGAACAGTATCCACACCGGTGCGGTGACTGACAGACTAGCACACATACTTCTCAAAACATTAGATTCATCCGCGCTGGAGCCGTGCCGGAGCACAACCCTACGCAAGGAAGATAATTCTGCACAGAGCTGCAATTCCAGGTTTTCAAATAGAGATGGCGACAAAGAGGCAAAACTTACAGACTACAGCTTTAAGTCTCTGTGGGTTACAATCAAACAATCATAAAATTTAACTCACCTGAGTTTCTCCAGTGTGCAGTTTGTATTTTCTAATCCATTCTGGAATTTCTTTACTCCAGAATCCTGCAGATTATTGTTGCTCATGTCAAGCTCTTTCAGACTGGAGTTTGAGCTCAGGACTGTAGCGAGAGCTGAACAGCTTTCCTCTGTTAGACCACACTTACGCAGACTAAAATGATGAACATGATAGGGAAATTTACAAACACAAAGTACTTGATGCCAATATTCATTGACTACTGAGAATCACTGTTTTGGTCAAATGATTCCTTTAAAATAGCTTAAATCTACAATAATAAATGAAAACATTACTCACATCAGTGTATTCAGTTTACAGTGTTTATCCTGTAGTAGAGCAGTGATCTGATTCACTCGTGTGTCGCCTAGTTCATGTTCACTCAGATTCAGCTCTCTCAGGAGTAACGGGTTTTTACCCACAAATCCAGTCACATACTGACATGCTTCATCTGCAGCAGGACTTCTCAAAAACCTGCAGATAGAGGAAGTACATTGATATTGATATTACTTGCTTTATTATGATTAGTTTTCATAAGCTTGTAATTGAGCTTTTAGTAATTTCAAAGCTTTTATAACTGTCCTTTTGATGGTTTAATACTTTTTCAGTTAAAGGTGCAATAGGTGATTGCCTTCAGAAACATTTTTTGTTATGCTGGTTGAAAGTCTCTTCACATCCCGATAGCAATCATTAAGTTAAAGGGGCCATATGATGCGATTTCAAGTTTTCCTTTCTCTTTAGAGTGTTTCAAGCTATTTGTGCTTAGATAAGATCCCTGAAGTTGCAAAGACTAAAGTCTCAAAACCAAAGAGATATTCTTTATAAAAGTTAAGACTCTGCCACACCTTCTTAAAACGGCTCATTTAAACTCGCCCCCACGTCTACGTCACGGTGTGGGAAGATCTGCATAACACTGCCCAAACGTATACGCAAAGAAAGAATTCAAAACTATTATTCTCACAGTAGTGTTGTTGCTGCTGCCGGCGCCATGTCCTGGAGACGCTGTGTTTCGTTGTAAAAGTGAAAGTACTTTGTTTGGGCTTCCAAAAGAGGACACAACTAGAAATCAGTGGTTAAGTTAGATTTACAACACTGTTCCAGAACAGTTCAACCCAAATATTACAGTGTGTGCTCTGTGCAGCGCATTTTACGGAGGACTATTTCCTGAACCTGGAAGAGTAGCCTACAATGCTGGCTCACACAAAGGCTGTTTCTATAAAGTGGGGCAATTCCAACTTTGCAAGGACAGTCTGACGCTTCTGACTCACAGCCTGTAAGTAGTTTCTGCTACTAACTATTCAAATGTGAGTTTGAAACGCAGTGAAGAGTAGTGGTTGTTGTTTGTCATTTCTCCGATCACAAATGCAGCCATGGTAATGTTTACGCGGTGCGATGCAATGTGACACGTAAAAAGACAGTATAAGTCATTATAATCAGTAATTATGTCCCCACTGGATGCAACAAATGCCTCGTTTAAAATGGGTTTTATTGTTTTTGTGTCATCGCACAGCATCACAATACGGTAAGGGGCGTAACATTTCCGTCTCACGCTTGAAGTATTCCGCCAACCACAACGCACTGGATAGCTGGCCAATCAGAGCACGCCTCACTTCTCAGAACAATGAGCTTTGTAAAAATCGGTGCGTTTCAGAAAGGCAGGGCATAGAGGAGCATCAATAATGTACAGTATGTGGAAAATAATGTGTTTTTTGAACCTCAAACCGCATAAACACATTGAATTACACCAAATACACAAAATAATGTTCTTTTTAGCAACGCCATGACCCCGTTAAGTGGTCATCAACGTGTTCATGCACGCTGTGCAGACAGAGAGAGAATGGTAGACTAACATCAACAACCCGATCTTCCTTCCTGGGATTGTAGTACTTTTACTAACTGTGCTATAAAGTTCTCACTGGTGAATGACACATGATGTAGCCCAGCAGTTCCCCAATTCCAAACATATTCTGGTCTGTGAGCATATATGTGTTCAGGGGGTGTGGCTTTCCGGACTAAAGAGGACAAGGACAACCCAAGTTGTTATCAGCGCTCCGTTCAGAAGCCTGCATCTCTGATGGTATGGGGTTGCATGAGTGCGTGTGGCATGGGCAGCTTACACATCTGGAAAGGCACCATCAATGCTGAAAGGTATATCCAAGTTCTAGAACAACATATGCTCCCATCCAGACGTTGTCTCTTTCAGGGAAGACCTTGCATTTTCCAACATGACAATGCCAGACCACATACTGCATCAATTACAACATCATGGCTGCTTAGAGGTAGGATCCGGGTACTGAAATGGCCAGCCTGCAGTCCAAATCTTTCACCTATAGAAAACATTTGGCGCATCATAAAGAGGAAGATGCGACAAAGAAGACCTAAGACAGTTGAGCAACTAGAAGCCTGTATTAGACAAGAATGGAACAACATTCCTATTCCTAAACTTGAGCATCTTGTCTCCTCAGTCCCCAGCCGTTTGCAGACTGTTATAAAAAGAAGAGGGCATGCCACACAGTGGTAAACATGGCCTTGTCCCAACTTTTTTGAGATGTGTTGATGCCATGAAATTTAAAATCAACTTATTTTTCCCTTAAAATGATAAATTTTCTCAGTTTAAACATTTGATATGTCATCCATGTTGTATTCTGAATAAAATATTGAAATTTGAATGTTTTTATTCACAATTTGTACAGTGTCCCAACTTTTATGGAATCGGGTTTGTAATTGGCCAGCATATCATTCATTTCATTATTATTATTTTTTTCTTAACCACATCTCAACTCAGTTTGGATCCTGTAGTAAATCACTGAGCTGCTTCACTCCTGATTGTCCAGGATCATTTCCTGTGAGATCCAGCTCTATCAGGTGTGAAGGGTTTGATCTCAGAGCTGAAGCCAGAGCTTTATACCCTTCTTCAGTGATACTGCAGTTTGACAATTTAGAACCGAAATTTTATTATCATCAGTTATGTTAGGAATGTCCTGAACAATTTTAACCAATAAAAAGGAAACAGCTTTAGAATTGTGTTCCTTGTTCAAATGAACTTAAAAAAATATTTAAAAACACCTCATGACTGAATATAGAGACAAACAAAAGGTCCACAGCATCATGTCAGCCTTTTGTCTGTTGTTACACAACTTACCTCAGTATCTCCAATTTACACTGTATATTCCTCAGTCCAGTGCAGAGCAGCTTCACTCCTGAATCCTGCAGATTATTATTGCTCATATTGTTCAGCTCTTTCAGATTGGTATCTGATCCAAGAACCACAGCCAGAGCTGAACAACTTTTGTCTGTTAAGTTACAATCATTTAATCTACCAAAAAAATGTTAAAATTATATATATATATATATATATATATATATATATATTTATTTATTTATTTATTTTTTTTGATGAGTGACTTCAATTTTCATTGATGCATTCTTTAAAAGACAAAAAAATGTTCATGCTTTTTAAATATACTTACACTTGGTATATGACTAGGAATCCCTATAGATAGGTAGATTAGTGTATTTTTCTGATGAGAGCAAAACACTAATATTAAATGACTTACAGAGCTCTTTTGGAGGTTTTAATGACTGCTGATAGTCTAATGAGACACTCGTCTGATTTCTTGAATTTCTGAAGCTCAAACTCCTCCAGCTCCTCCTCTGATGTCAACAACACAAAGGCCAAAGCAGACCACTGGCCAGGTGAAAGATCAGAAGATGAGAGACTTCCTTTGCTAAGGTGGGTTTGAATCTCTTTCACCAGAGTTTGGTCGTTCAGTTCATTCAGGCAATGGAACAGATTTATGGATCTCTCTGGAGGCAGATTAACTTCTAATTTCTGCTTGATGTACTGCACTATTTCCTTTTTGCTTTGTTCATTGCTGCCTTCCTGCATCAACAGACCTCGTAAAAGTAGTCGATTGGACTGGAGTGACATACCGAGAAGGAAGCGAAGAAAAAGGTCCAGATGTCCACTGTCACTCTCAAGTGCCTTGTCCACTGCAGTCTTGAGCAAATCAGTCACGGTTTCATTTTTGTTTTCCTGTTCTGTAGACTCATGAACAAACACACTTTTCTTGTTGAGGTCTAGAAACAGATGTGCATAAAGGGCTGCAATAAACTCTTGAATGCTAAAGTGAACAAAGCAGTACATGGTACCAAGAATGATCCCTGTTTCCTCCTTAAAGATCTGGGTACACATGCCTGAATACACTGATGCTTTAGAGGCATCAATACCACAGGCTTCCAGATCTGTGTCATAGAAGATCACATTGTTTTTTTTCCAGCTGATGAAATGCCAGTTTCCCCAGTGAAAGGATGGCATGTTTATCCCAGGAAACATCTGGTGTGTATTCTCCATCATACTTTCGTCTGCTCTGCAGCATCTGAAAGCGGAGAAAGTGTGTGTACATTTGTGTCAGAGTCTTGGGAGTGTCTACAGTATTTGATTCCTGCAGTGTTTTGGAGGTATCATCAGCCTAATCGTTTTTCAGATCATTATTTCTTTTCTCCTCTAAAATGTTCTGGAGAACAGTGGCTGAAATCCAGCAGAAGACTGGGATGTGGCACATGTGTAAGACTCCACCCGCTAGCCCAAACAATGGAATCCAGCGGCCTGGTCAAAGGTTGAACGCGTATTCGGTCTTTTACTTGCGCTTCTGAATTTATCAGGATCTAGTTTCAATTTTAGTCTAGCTCCGTGCTTGATCTGACTCCAATTTCAAGTGATCATTAAATTTAGACAATATTTATAATTAAACTGATCACAGATATCGATTGTACATTAACTTAGATATTTGATTATTCCGAAAATCTCATACTTTCAATTCTTCGTTCATTAGGGACTAGGTATCGCATAGGAATTACACTTCGGCCGATTTTTTAGTGAATCCATGACACAAACACGTCAGTTCTGAACTTACTCAGAGGGTGCAGAGTGATTATAATACCTTTAAGTGAGCTGCGCCTGCATGCGCATAACAAAGAGTGTATTTTTCCTATAACCACGAGAGCTACACCGTGTTAAACCAGCGACAGTCAGAAATCCAAAGTCTCCTTCATGGTGCTCCCCATGGCTCATCCATTAGTGCTTTGGTGTGATCAGTCCTGAACGCAGATTTGTGGAAATACCCCTACCATTAATCTACTTGAAAAAATGATTTCAGAAGAGATCAGAATAAATCAAATATAACAATTTATTATTACTCAGGTAAACGTATCTTGCCAATTACATAATAAAACAATAAGAAGCCAATTAAAAAATAAGAAAATACATAATAGTTGTTCAAAGATGAATCTAAGAACAAAATGTTTACCTGGCTTCGAGAAGAAGATACATAGTATGGAACATATTAAATACCCTCCACACTACGGGCTGATCTGGCTACAAATCGCCCCGCCTTATTTGCAACTTTCCCTTAAATACTACCAGAACAAAAGGCCCATAAACATTTATTCTCTGCCCCAAAACAGATTAGATCTATGGGGGATGAGAAACCTCTCTAGGAGCTGTTCTCGTGCCCCAAATGGTCACACCTGTAGAGCAATGTTTATCAGGTTTTGAAATGAGACCGCCCCCACAACAGAGGCACAGAGTTCACTTAAGTTTCCAATATTTCCCATCATATAAGTGACTGCTGTGAAATTGAGACCAGTTTACCCATCGCACCGAGACCTTTAAAATGATACCAAACATGAAAGGGAAAAACAACAGGTTCACAAGATACATGATATGTGGTATTTGCATATTCTTAATTAACTTTGAGTGAACCCTTTTGGGGAGAAAGAGGGAGATGCAGAGATGGCAGGGTGAAGAAGGGGGTCGTAAATGATCAAAGAAGATAAGTTAGGTTAGGGTGGTGTTGTCTGTTCTCTTTGGAGATCTTTTGTTGTCTTTGGAGATCTCTTCTCCAGGTTAGTTTCATGGCTTTATTGCATGGTATCTGTGAGTTCCTGAGTTAATTTCATAAAGGAGATAATTTCACTCCTTACACATGATAAAGAGACTCTTTGTTTTTTAACGTGATAAGTGATTTCTTTTGCCAGATATTCATCTGTGAAACTTTTTTTTGAAGTACTTCTCCTTTTGTGCATCATTGAATCCTCGGACCTCTGTCAACCGGTCGATACAGTCAGGAGGAATCTTACTGGCTGCTGCTGGTCTGGTGGTGATCCAGATGAGAGCAGAAGGAAGCAGATTTCCCTTGATGAGGTTTGTCAAGAGAACATCCAGAGAGGCTGGTGATGAAACATCATGCCATGTCTCATTACCGTCAAAGTTTAGAGGAAATCGACATTCATCCAATCCATCAAGAATGAACAGGACTTCAAAGTGATTTCTTTTTGTAAGGTTCAGTCTTTTTTGTCTCTGGGAAAAACTGATTTATAAGATCCATCAAACTTAGTTTTTCTTTCTCCTTTAAGTTCATCTCTCTGAATGGAAGAGGAAATATGAAGCGGATATCTTGATTTTCTTTGCCTTCAGCCCAATCCAGAACAAACTTTTGCACAGACATGGATTTTCCAATGCCAGCAACTCCTTTTGTCAGTACAGCTCTGATCTGCTTGTCTTGTTCAGGTGCTTCAAATAAGTTTTTGCATTCAACCTGTATCTCCTGTGATTCATGACGTCTGGAAGTAACTTCAATCTGTCTTACCTCATGTTCAGTAGATCTGTTCACTACAACCCTGAGTGATACAGAGATCTGTGTAGATGTTATTCAGAAGCGTAGAATCACCTTGCTTTGCAATTCCTTCAAACACACATTGGTACTTCTTTTTTAGGCTACATTTTAGCTGATGAATGAAGAACAGCTCATCTAAACAACAGAAGAAAAATACAGATATGTTTTATAGAAATGTTCTTCCCTACATTTATAATAGACAATATGGCAGGTAGTCACGAGTCTCTTACCTTCCAGAGTCTCAGCAGCTTCATCTTGCTTCATCTCTCTCAGGAAGTAGAGTGTGAGATCAAGAGCTGCTTCTTTGATACTGCATCTATTGTCATTAAAGTCCTTCACAAAGTTTTGTGTGTTGCCTTTTTGTAATATTTTCTTAAAATTTTACAGTTCATTTTTCAGAAATTGTATGATTTTTCTCTCAAGATTCTACAAACAAAGCCAAAAAAAGAAGACGGAACAACAGCAATAATAAGTCTCTTGTTCGTCAGAGTCAGTAGAAAGGTATCTTTAATGTCCTAATTAGAACAGTGGCATTAATTTTCTTCCTCCGTAAACAGGAAACAGTTTCCACAGATGCACATTGCAGTTGTTTATGGTTCATTGAACAAGCATGACAAACTTTGTTTATACAATTTCATATAAGATCTTGTATCATTTTCATTTTTATTTTGTGTTCTTAAAAAGGAAAATAATTAGAAAATAAATCCGATAACTTATTTAGAAATACAAAACGTTATGAAAATATGATTTCCTACATGGAAGATGCACAGAAGATTGTCTCTGAAATTCTTGTGGTTCCTGTGAGTCTGGGAGTTTGAATCTAATGTCTCATACTGAAGTCTGTAAGCAAATAATCAAAATAAAATATTGTGTATTCAGCCAAACTATCACAGAAATAAAAAGGAAAGCATTGGCTGTGAGTACTGTGATAAATATTTGAAACTAAAAAGTTTCATAATAAGTATTCACTGTATTCACAGTCTATGTGTGACCAAAAATAAGAAACACACAAAATACCTTTTGATTGATGATGGTTTTTTCTCACTGAGGTTCGGGCATGTCACCTTTTGACTGGTCACTCTTCAATAATAAAATATTGTGTATTCAGCCAAACTATCACAGAAATCTCTTGTAAACATTTTTAGCAAAGAGAAAAGGAAAGCATTAGTTGTGAGTACTGTGATAAATATTTAAAATAAGTACCTACTGTTTTCACAGTCTATGTGTGCATGACCAAAAATAAGAAACACATGAAATACCCTTTGGCTGATGTTTTTTTCTCACTGAAGTTCGGCATGTCACCTTTTAAACAATCACTCTTCACAGACACAGAGCTGGACACATGCGAACCTGATCTCACACTGACAAACAAACAAACAAACAAACAAAAAAAGATATATACATATATACAGAAGATACAAGATACACAAGTCTCATTTGAAAGTTCTAATGTAGCAAATGGTAATTAAATGCAGTCCTTTATTTGTCCTTCATCACTATGGATGGACGGACGGATAGAGGTAATGTTCGGTTGAATTATCTACTTTCCATGGTGAATTTATGCCCCCTAATGGCTATTGTTTATTTCGATTAATTGAAATAAGCTCCAGACCTGGTTATCAGACATTGTGTTCAGTCATTAACTGTTTTACTCAGTCAGGTTACATCAAATGTACCACATTGAAGACATAATGCAATGTTACAATGTACAGCACATGAAATACCTTTAAGTACACTGTTAGACATTTCTGTAATTTATACAGTTATTTACTGTATATCACCCAGTATAATACTGCAAATTCCCTTTACAGTACATAACTGTAATACCCTTTGCATCATGGGAATTTTCTGTGATGTCAGACCCCACATACAGAGACTTACTGTATTTTTTTTAAATTGCCTTATACTACTGAATTTGCTGTAATGGCCTCTTTGGCACCATTCTATTGAGGTTGTTTTATTTTCCTCATTTCTTACAGCTTGGGACTGACTACACTGGATGTGTTACATCGCTTGTAATGATTGGAAAATCCGTTTGTACATGTCAAAAACAGCGCAAGCGCTTGGAATACATCTGTACGTCAGAAATATACCGGGGCTTCACTTTACTGTCTCCATCCACTGTAGATAGTATATATAATGGGTTCTATATATAAAATTTTCTGTAAAGCTGCTTTGCAACGATTTGTATCATGAAAAGCGCTATACAAATAAACTTGAATTGAATTGAATTATGATTGTCCAATGTCCGACAACTTGACACTTGGTAATGTATCTGCAGTGTTTTTCTTCGCAAGACACGAATAAAAAGTAGACTGTACTCTAACAATAAAATAATAAAATAAAAAATAAAAAATAATGTCCCTTATAATAGTTTATAAAGTTTGTTCATGTAATTTCTGGCTGCATCATTTTCGTCTACAACATATCTGCAATATTTTAAATTCAAATTTAATTAAACCCCCAAATAACTAGTTAAAGTTAAAACTTACTTACAATGTAACAATCTTGTTAAAAGAGAGAGAACTCCATACTTCTGTGAAGCACTAATTCCTGATCACTGTTGAGAAAAGCCCAGCTCTAGTAGGGTTGTCTGGGCGTTCTGACGCCCTCCATTTGGGTCAATAGGCGAAGAAAAAAAAAAAAAAAGCGTAATAAAGTGTCTGTTTGAGACATGGAAACGGCACCGTCTATAAACACGATCAGTTCATTACAGTAACTTTTTTTATTTTTATTCTCAGAGATGAATTTATTAGCAGGCTTGTTTTGAACACTTTCAGTTCATTTCTACAAGCCGTTTGTTGTTTGACTTTACAGTATGTAGTTTTCTGCATCCTGGTGCACTGTATCTCTTTATACTTTTAAATAAATTTGTACATCTTATTTCATCTTATTATTTTTATTTCCTACTTTGTATTTTTATTTTATTTCCTTTTATGCTATTTTATTTTATGCACTTTTTTATGAAAAGCAAATTTGTGTATGAAATGTGCTATATAAATAAACTTGCCTATTTTTCTTTCTTTTTTTTTTTTTTTTATTAATTAGAGAAAATTTTGAATTTAATCCTTAACTCAATTGAAAAAGACTTTCTGACAAAACAGCAACTTAACTATTTAGCTAATAAATAAGTAAAATAAAACATAAAAATAATGGTAAATAATAAACATCTTATTCACCATTGTACATTGCAGATTGTAGAAGTATAATTTATGTAGCAATGAATATTTTGTGTTTTAGATAGATCTTACCTACTTACCTATTATTATTACCTACAATATGCATGTAATGCCATTTTAACATTTAGTGTAAAAAAACAAAAAACAAAAAAAAAAAACATTCAGGAAACAATTAGATTTAACAATTTCTCAGTTCATTTGCTTTCTGTACTGTCATTTCCCACAGTAAGGTAAAGGGACTGTATTTAAAGAAAATACAAGGCAGGAGACCAAAGACTTTGAAATAAAAGCACAAAACTGACCAAAAATCAAAATACAACAAAACCAAAAGATCCCCAAAACCTTCACAGCACCTCAACACACTGATAACAGTCTGTTAAGAAAGTCACTAACCTCAACTGAATCGGCTACTGACAGAGATAGACCAATTAAAACGGTCCCTGTTTGTTTTTCAGGTGTTTCTGGTGAGGTTAAGTCAGTGTCAGTGACTGAGGTAGATTCCGTCTCTCTACACACTGATGTTACATATGATCTGATACTGTGGATGTTTGGACTTGAAGGCATTCTATAGCTCAACAGGGGAAAAAACAATCATCACAAATCACAAACATCAGAACTACAGACTTTGGACTTTCTGAAGTAACAGTAGCAGAACAGAGACTCGACATATTCAGTATCACTGAATTTACCAACTTTACCGGTTTCATATGCATCGTTTGACATTAAATCAGTCATAATTGAGAATTTTGTAAAAAAAAAAAAAAAAAAAAGGATTATATGACACAGATTCATCTATGCACATTTGTTTATGCGCTTATATTCTAAAACATTTATATAATCAACTTATTTTTTTTTTTACATTTAACTGCTTATACTTTTAAATAACAATAAAGAGGTCTCGTGTTCACTATCAGTTTCATTTATTCTGTAATATGTTCAGCTCTTCTGCCTATTTGTGTCATCAAGTCCACAAAATCATCAGTCTAAAAATATGTACAGAATTCCTCTCTTCAGAAGTTTTCATTTTGCCATCACTATATAATTTAGTATAAAAAAAAATTAGAGCAAACTGAGACTTACAGTGTTAACTTTGGTCGTGAAGCCTGTTGAGCTCCGCTTTATTACCAACACTCGGTCCTGAGGAGAAACATTTGAGGCGGAATATTCCCTTACAACCTTGATGAAGACCTGAAAAATGTATGTCCATCCCGGATTACTTTGCCCGCTGATAAACACACTTCATGTGGTGTGATGGACTCTAGTGGTGATCTTTAGAAACTGCAGATACATTTAGCATATATCAGTACTAGGGATGCAGCATTATTTCCTTATGAATAAAGCTAATAATATGAGATTGCTCATATTATTAATGCATTTCTGATTAATAAGGTGGTGTTTCCTATAAAAAATAAAGACAAAGCACAACAATAAAGTTTAAAAGGTGTAGTAATCGTTGTATTCATGTTGGGGATTAAATTAATCTCAACAACATTTCACCTCATCTGAGCTCTTCTCCCTCCTGTATTTCTAATGTAAATAAAACTAAATGATCATTCATATGAATCCTAAACCAACATTCAGTATAACACATGTGTATATGTACCTATGTTTCTATTAATGCCGCATAATGATTTTTTTCCCCCAGCTGTATGAATTAGTAATAATTTTAAACTTTAATACAAATTAGTATAATAAACTTTACATGTGTTAAAACAATGTTATTTGAAGCTGTTAACATTTAATGCGAAATACATGCATGTGTGTATAAACACACTAACGGCTGTTGGTTTTGAGATGTTTTCATTTATGAATTTGGTGATATATCGCCCAAAAAGACATTGATAGCCTGGAAATATTCTAGCATTCAGTTATAGTTTAGTTTATTGTCCTTTCAGAAATTATTTTCGCATCTGTGGCAACTCTTCAGTGTTCAACAACAGTAATTAACAAATACAAACAAACATCAACAGGTTACAATACATAACAAATACAACCAGCCTCAAACAACATCCCTTTCACAACAACAGAATCACCGCCATAGATGTAAAATGACAACTGTGATATCACAAAAATGCATTTAACAGAGCTATACTGGAGGATATAAAAGATCTTTGTGCACGGGCAGTCCGTGATAATGGTACCCTGTACCTTCGACCAGATGGTAATAACTCATATTCAAGAATTGCATGGCTTTTCCTCACAGCTCAAAATTCATAGTTTTGACATACTATAGCCTACTGTTGTTTACCTGCGATCTTACTAGCCACATTAACAATTTTATTTAGTTTGTTCTTATTTACTAATGACAGTGAGAAATACCAAGCAACAAAGCTGAGAGTCAAAATACTCTCCACAAATGAACGACAGAATATCCACACCGAACTGTCGAAGCTTACGCATGAAATACAATCGCTGCAGCCCTTCTTGTAAACTGTATTTACATAACATGTCAGTTTTACATCAGTGATTGTCCCTAGATATTTATATTCATTTACAACTTCAATACACTCATCATTAAAAGTTATTTGTTGGTGTGTGTCTCTTCTTGTTCTTAAGTCAAAAATCATTTCTTTAATTCTCCTGATGTTTAACTGAAGAAAACTAGATTGACATCAATCAACAAACTCATCCACACCTCTACAATACTCCACTTTATCTTCAGTGATCAAACCAACAATTGCTGTATCATCTGCATATTTGACATTAAAAACATCAGATGAGGAACCTCTACATTCATTTGTATGGTAAAGAGATAGTACTTTCCTGTGGGGCCCCTGTGTTGGTAACAATAGGGAAAGACAAAGCAGAGCTTATCCTAACACACTGTAATCTATCAGTCAAAAAAGACTGAACCCATCTAATGAGTCTGCTATTCACGACCAGCTTAAACAGTCTTTCCATTAGAATATGTGGTCGTATAGTATTAAATGCAGATGAGAAATCTATAAACATAACACAGGCGTATCTCTTTGGTTGATCAAGATGACAATAGAGTCTATGCAGCATATACAGTACAAGTGGGCGTCTTCTGTGCTCCTCCCCCTCCTATATGCAAATTGTAAAGGATCAAGTTTGTTTTGCACCTCAGAAAGAACACGATCTAACACTATTTTTTCAAAACTCTTCATGACAATAGATGTCAAAGCTACCCGACAACGATCATTTAAAACTGCTAGTTTTGATATTTTTGAAACAGGCACTATAAATGAAAAGGTAACACTTTATTTCGATGGTCCACTTTAGACATTCTACTAACAGTAAGTAGTCTAACTTTGCAACTACATGTCAACTAGCAGTCATTAGAGTATTAGTAGACTGTCTGCTTAATATCTTCTAACACTTTATTTTGATGGGTCCACAACATACAACATATACTGACTATCAGAAACTTTAGATGTCAACTTATTCTACTAACCCTATAAACCTACCCTACTGAGAATTAGTTGACATGTAGTTACAAAGTTAGTTATAGTTAGTAGAATGTCTAAAGTGGACTATCGAAATAAAGTGTAACCAATGAAAATTTCCAGGCAGTCGGTACATAGCAAGTATCCACAGACACTTGAAACAGATGACTGTAAATGACACTAAGCTCCTCCCTACACTCCTCAAGTACCCTACCAAGTACCCCTTTAAAGGTCCTACAAACTTCTTCAGATGTTATGATTACCTCCTGCCCTCGTTCAATCGCTGTCTAATCAAATTCTGCTTGGTTTTAAAGTCTGATGTTTCAAATCTACCAAAAAACTTATTTAATTAATTTGCAAAGGTGAATTACAGGTGACCTGGAGACATTGGCACAATGAATGAGGTGAAAACAGGAACTATTGACATGAAAATGACACTCTTGTTTTGAAAAACTAATTTCACACAAAAGAACACACATTTCTCCTTTGGATTAACTTTCAGCTGGCTTCAGGAATGCAGCTAATTTATGATAACGTAGTTACTTGAACATGACCACGTTAGCTCAAATCAACAGACAGAACAATAAGAGCAAATTTTTGGAAGACAAATTCAGAGACAGACTGAAGGTGAATCAAACTAGATCTCTGACAATCACAAACACCAGAAACACAGACTCTGGAAGAAACCAGCAGAATATAACCAAGTTGAATCATACAGCAGCAAATCTTATCTTAAAATCAATATAGCATTTCCATAAGAAGTGAATTCACTGATATGCAGCAGGTCTCTTTGATTCTTGACTTCTTGAAAGTTTATCTCGTTTTACCGTGCATTTGGTGATTATTTCTGTTTTCTTACTGATGGATCCTCATAAAGATCAGGGGCTGAAGTCTCGAAACCTCCACCTTCAACATCAGTGCTGATCCAGAAGACCTCAGTTTGAGATCCTGCTGCCTTGATCTTGGTGTGAACAAACACTTGAACACTTCTTCAGTCATGTTACTTACAATTTCTAGGTAATTCATTTAATTCTGAGTGTTTAACAGATTTACTTCAGTCAAAATATCTGGACAGTTCATACAAAAATAACATTTAAAATCATTTATTCACCCATCATTTATTCCCTCTCAAGTAGTTTTAAATCTGTATGTTTCTTTCATTTGTCTGTGGAACATAAAAGATGATGTCTTGAAAAAATATTGGCAACCAATCTTTTGGGTGAATTATCCCTTTAAATATACATACAACGGGAACATTTATGTCTTTACATATTAGCCAGAGCAGCATGATTACTCACATAGCTTTATGTTTCACACCTTTATTTAAAAAGGAGAATTTCTCTGCATCTGCTTATGAAGCTTCAATAAATTAAAAATAAATATTTCAAACAAATCATTGTATATTCTGTACATGCAAATGTAAATGGGGTGGAAAGGAAGAGAAAATGCATTTGACTCTAGAGCAGAGTGAAAGACACAAATGCTGTTAACTGGTTATAGCAACTCATAATGTAATAACTGCACATAATTTAATATGTATTACACTATTATTGTAATAAAATGTTCATAATGTAATAATTTTCTCAAAACATAATAAAATTGAGCTCATAATGTAATAATTTTTCAATGTAATAACAATTTTTCACATAATGTAATAGGTTATTGTAAATTTATTACATTATTAACACACTGTGGCAACTTATAATGTAATCACAGTTCATAATACCAGCACACAATTTAAAACAATATTTACAATATTATTATCTTTCAATATAATAAATTTGACTACAACATGTTATAACAGTTTATGTAAAATAAGCTATTACATTAAAAGGAAATGAGGCTTATTAGGCTACACTGTGAACTTATATATATATATATATATATATATATATATATATAAAGCTTACTAATTCTGTGATTATGACATGCTTCATCATTTTTGTCACTTTGACCCAGAAACACATTTTAACTTTGCACCAAATTAACAGTTTCCACTCTCTAATTATATAATTATATGTAAGACATGTCCGTTGAACCGATGAACTGAGATGAGTGACAGAATATACTTGCCTTGCCTTAACTACGACTTTTCCTCAATAAATTCCTAATTTGCTGCGTATTAATAGTTAATAAGGTAGTTGTTAAGTTTAGGTATTGGGTAGGATTAGGGATGTAGAATAAGGTCATGTAGAATAAGGCATTAATATGTGCTTAATTACTACTAATAAATGGCTAATATTTTAGTAACATTCATGCTAATAAGCAACTAGTTAAGAGACACTAAAATAAAGTGTTACAGAGAATAAAAATAAATTATATATATATATATATATATATATATAATTTTTATATATAATTTGACAACAAAAGTTATACATGCTGTAAATATATGTTGTAAAAATAACTCAAAGTATCAGTATAGCAAAGGAAAAAATATGTTTTTAAAACCGGTTTAATATAATATTATTATAAGAAATATATATATTTCCTTTAATTTGTGTGTTTGTGTGTGATTGTACAAACAAACAAATTCATTCTAAAATGAAATATATATTTCTCTATATATATTCTATATATATATTAGAATTAATTTGTACATGAATGGATTAAGCAAAGCAAATATGTTCACATCTGAGATTAATTTTAGCATTTATATAGAATAACCAAACTACTGTTGAACTTTAGTGAGGGGACATTTGTTCCTGTTAGCATCAAGAAAAAACAAAAACATTTTATTACAATTCTGAATGCATTACCCGTAGCCCAGAATGTGTGCAAAGTATGCTCCCTTTTATTTATATAGAACATTTCATACACAGTGATAATTCAAAGTACTTTACATAAAAGAAAGTGAAATAGTCATTAAACATAATAACAAGAAATTAAAAATAATAATAATCACAACAATAAAAACAAAGTGATTTTAAAAATTGATTTAAAAAGAATTTAAAACATTTAAGAATAGAAAATGATTATACATAGTGCAATCAGTTCGGACGTAGCACAGTGCTCATTCAACAAATGCACAGCTAAACAGATGAGTTTCAAGTCTGGATTTAAATGTGGCTAATGTTTTAGCACATCTGATCTCTTCTGGAAGCTGGTTCCAACTGCGGGCGGCATAATAGCTAAAAGCAGACTCCCCTTGTTTTGTGTGAACCCTTGGTATTTCTAACTGACTCGATCCTAATGATCTGAGTGGTCTGTTAGGTTTATATTCAGTGAGCATATCTCCAATGTATTTAGGTCCTAGGCCATTGAGAGATTTATAAATGAGTAAAAGTACTTTCAAATCAATCCTAAATGTAACTGGAAGCCAGTGTAAGGACCTGAGGACTGGTGTGATATGCTCAGATTTTCTGGTTCTAGTCAGAATCCTGGCAGCAGCGTTCTGGATGAGCTGCAGCTGTCTAATGGTCTTCTTTGGAAGGCCGGTGAGGAGACCATTACAATAATCCACCCTGCTGGTGATAAAGGCATGAACAAGTTTCTCCAAGTCTTGACTGGAAACAAAACATCTAATTCTTGCAATGTTTTTGAGATGATAGTATGCTGATTTAGTTACTGCTTTGACATGACTACTAAAACTGTCTCCAGAATCACCCCAAGATTTTTGACTTGATTTTTAGTTGATTGACCCCTAGAGTCAAGGTATGCATTCACCTTGATAACTTCATCTTTGTTTCCAAATGCGATGACTTCAGTTTTCTCCTTGTTTAACTGAAGAAAGTTCTGGCACATCCAACAGTTTATTTCATCAATGCATTGGCAGAGGGAGTCATTGGGGCTGTAGTCATTTGGTGATAAGGCTAGGTAAATCTGGGTATCGTCAGCATAGCTGTGATAGGCAATTTGGTTAATAGTGAATAAGTGTTCCCTATTCTAAAGTGTTAGCATATTCTCTTGTAACTAAAGCCTAAGTGTCTTTGGCTTATGTATATATAAGAAGTAATGTACCATGATGATGATAATAATAATAATTTACATTTACATTTAGTCATTTTGCAGACGCTTTTATACAAAGCGACTTACAATTGGGGAATACATAAAGCGATTCATCTTGAAGAGGCAATCCGACAAACGAAGTGCTTGTAACACCAAGTCTCAGGCATTGTTTAAATAAGTACAAGCTAGCAAGGGAAGGAATAAATAAGGAGAAAGAGTTTTTTTTTTTTATAATAATAATTGCATAAATATTTAAATATGGTGCATTTCATAGGTAGTTTAACCAATGTTTTAATGTTTAAAAAGCCTATTAAAATTATGACAATATGACAATATTTTTGGTGAGTTTATAATGTAATAAATTTCTCGTAATGTAATAATTGTTATTACATTATAAGCTTGAGATTTTATTACGCTTTGAGAAAATTATTACATTATGAATATTTTATTGCAATAATAATGTAATCCTTATTACATTATGTGCTGTTATTACATTAAAATGTTTAGTTGGTCTGGACTGATGAAGGAGAGATTCCATCCACAGAACAAAGACAATATGCTGGATAACTGTACATTAACAACAGACAGACATAAATTGTTATGAAATCAAGAGAGAAGGATTCAATTGCGGATATACAACAGTTTAATGAGAAGTCACATAAACAGAACAGAGCTCGTGCACAGCGTGGATGGAAGACCGGCGCAGGGACGCAATGGGCAGCCAAGTCCAGCTGAGAAATCCTCAGACACCAGACAGAAACAGGAACACACCAGTAGACAGAACGTGCAGGACCGGAACGCTGAGAAACTCTGAGGATCTGACAAAGGAGCGTTAGCTGATCTTAAATAGCCCCAGTAATGAGCCACAGCTGGGACTGATCAGCCCGTAATCACGAGCTCGGACACACCCACTGACAGCACACCACAGCAGACAAGCAAGGACGAGACAATGATTCTATCAACCGTGACATAAATAACTTAATATAAAATAAAATAGAATAACAATGTGTATAAAATGTAAGCGAGATCATGTAACTACTTGAAATGACATGGAAATTTTACATTATAGACTTGCTTTTATCTTTCGATACAATTGTCTTGTTTAAATGTGATTTTACATCTACACACTTATAAACAGACTTGGACTTCAACTAGACAATTCATTTTTCTGATTCTCGCTGGTGCGCAGAGGTTGTGTGCAAACGGTGTTTAATCCGGCTACCGGAACCCACCAGGCCTGCCTACCTGGCGGTGTTTTTGTTGTGTTTATGTTTTGATTTGTAAAGCGCTATATAAATTAAACTTATTATTATTATTATGACTAGAAACATTTGAATCATTATGGATGAGTTTAATCCAACTGTTATTATATTTGTAGGCCTTAAACTGAAGAGCCAGACAGACTCGTCTGAGCTTCTTCCTCCTATGTTCCACCTTTATATAAAACAAAATGATCATTTGTAAAGTCTGAGTCTCTTCAGCTGTATGGATCACATTTACACATTTATTTCTCCTCATAGACACAGCAGTGAAGCTCTTTTGTGGATCCTCACCTGATGTTTCCTGCTCCTCTCATCATGATTCCAATCTATGATATACAGCATTCATCATCTTTTGGCCGTTGACCTCTATCAGGGACTCTTGACAATGGATCTTCATCTACTCTGCAAGGTGCAAAAGAAGAGAAAAAATATTTAGAGGAACAAATTTCAAAAACTAATTCCAATTACAGTATGTTTGTTTTTTTTGTTTTTTTACTAAAAATTACATTTACATGATCTTGTATATATAATTCTAAAACAGTTTTTGTATTTTAAATATAATACATTTAGAACACGAATTCCATTCATATGTCTGTTTGCGTGGCTCCTGTTGAGTCACTATAAAGAGAAACACATGCTAAACATTGTACGGCATATATAATAAATGATAAAGGACAAATACAAATGTGAGTTTTCCTTAAAACAAAAATCTTTCAGTTAAATGTTCCACTAGTTAAAGCCATTTATCCTCTTGTTTAAACATGTTTATATTGGTCTTAGTAAATAACTGAAATGATTACAAAGCTACTTGGAATACCTGATTCTAATTGGTTTGTTGTGACATTCCGAGGTGTGTTATTAATGAAGAATAAAACACAATCATACAAGTAGCCTATTTTTAGACCAACGTTTCTTTCACTTTTCTCATATCACACCGCTGTGCTCTCACTTGTTTCATTCAAACACAACTGCTATCAGCTTGTGCCTCAGTTACTGACTGTATTTTCTGTCAAATTAAACCAGAGGACTTCACTGTTAATAGAAGGCTTGCGGTAGTATTGTTAAAAGTGTTCATCTTGTTGCTGATTGACGAAAAGCGTTTATCTTTTTGCTAGAACAATTGTTTTTCTTATACTGTAATGTACTTAAGACAGCGGTTCTCAATCCTGATCCTTGCGATGTGCGATTGATGTTTACTCACCTCAGTTTACAGTTTGAGTCTTGTAGCACATCAATGAGCTGCTGCTTTGAGTCTCCAATCATATTGTTACTCAGATCAAGCACTTTTAAAACCTGCAGTGCTTTTGTGTTTGTCAAAGACTGAGTTAAAGAAGAAACATCTGTAATGCTACAGTCATATAGACTAGAAAGAGACAAAGAGATGTAGAGAGATCGTCTTAAAAACAAATCATTAAGGTGAGGAATATACTGTGATCTCAGACTCACCACGAGATATTGAGGCTAAGTTCACACTAGTGCATTTTTGTTTTAAAACGCATAACTTTTGCTGCAGTTCCGCCTGGCGTCCACACTACTTCAGAGTTTTTGACCCTTGAAAACGGAGAGTTCTGGAAATGATGCAGACCATGTTTTAGTTTGAAAACTCGGGGGTCATGTTTTAGTCTAGACGGACCAAAACAGTGACTTTTGAAGGCGTGGCTGCCCACATTCACCCCCTGATTGGGTCTTCTGGATCGTTCCCTGAGTCCTTATCATATTACCATAATGCGCGAATGGACATGGAACTGCATGCTTGGCATCATTATGAATGAAACGGACTTTCTCCAAAAAGGTTTTGTTGACATTTTCTCATGTTATTTCCGTATAATGCCTAATATAATTATTTTCCCCAGTGGTGATGATTGTTAAATAAACCGGAAAAAGAAGACTGTTCTCGTGAGTGCGGATCATAATTTCTTAATTCAACGTATAATGCCTAATAAAACAGTATTTACAAGTGCAACACTGCTTACAGGGGTAACCAAGGTAATCGCTGTATTTCTGCTTGTCCAAAAGAACCACCTCCTAAATTAAATTTGGCATTTTCATTCAGCCCTTCTGCTGCTTTTGTTGACATAAGTGGTGTAAAGTATAACTGTTCAATGGAAAATAAGAATAATTCGAACAGTTTGATTCATAATTTTAGTATTTCAAATTGATGCTACAAATTAATTCACAATGGCAATAAATTTCATTTGTAGCAGCATTTTCATGTAGTGTGGTCAGATATCTTTTCTGAAATGCCAGTATGGATGAGGATCAACGGTGTTTTAAAATGAAAAGGCACTAGTGTAAACGTGGCTTGAGTATAAAGTGTTTTGGTTTAAGAGATTTTAAGCATTTTGATTCTTGTATGTGAATGTTACTGACCTCAATCTCTTCAGTTTACAGTCTGAATCCATCAGTACGTCACATAAGTGATTCACTCCTGTGTTTTTTAATTCATTCTTACTCAGGTCCAGTTCTCTCAAGTGTGATGGGTTTGATTTCAGAGCTGAAGTCAGGATGAGACACTGTTTCTCTGTAATACTGCATCTCCACAGACTGAAGACAGAAAGAGAAAGAACAATTATTCAGATCTGTAATGATCACCTTATTGAGGAGTAACAGCAGCCATTTAGTTAACAGTAATTTTTCTTTGAAACCATCTCACTAGTTCTGTATGCAGGAAGATACAGTTTCTTCTTTCACTTTTTAAGTATTTATTTAACGTTCCCTGTTTAAAAGGCAAATTTCTATATGTACACAATCATTACACTTTTATCAAATACTGGAAATTAACCAAATACTTACCAGATAAAAAAAAAACAGAAAGTGTACTGCTATTAACAATGTAACTTAAGACCTGTAGTCTTAAAATAAACTTTAATCAAACTGTAACTGTTGTACAGTATAATGATACTAACTGTAGTTTCTCCAGCTTGCATTGTGGGTTCATCAGTAGATCACTGAGGTTTTTCACTCCAGATTCTCCTAGTTCATTCATACTCAGGTCCAGCTCTCTCAGGTGTGATGGGTTTGATTTCAGAGCTGAAGTCACAGCAGAACAACCTTCACCTGTCATATAACAGTATCTTAACCTGCATTTGGAGAAACAAACAAACAAAAAAAACAAATAAATAACATTTTTAAGTCAGGATGAGACACTGTTTCTCTAAATTTCTATAATTTTGATTTCATGATTTCATATACAACCTAGGTAGCCGAGGCAGGTCTTGTTTTTTAAAGGGGTCCTATTATGCTCTTTTACAAAGTCTTGATTTTGTTTTGGGGTGTACTAGAACATGCTCTCATGCTTGGTGGTTCGAAAATCGCATTATTTTTCACATAATTTATATTATTACAATACCTTTCTCCCCAGCCTGACAAAAACGATTCGATTAGTTCTGGGTTTGATGAAGGCCCGCCTTCCGAAAAAACGAAATGTGTTGTGATTGGTTAGCTGTCCCAGTGCGTTGTAATTGGCGAACAGCTTAGACGGTGTTTCAGTACTGGCCCGCCCCTTGTCAAAGCAGCAAGTTCCTCAATATAGAGTGGTGGAACTATGATGTCACTTTGTAGGCGAAAACCCAGAAGCGAGTGCATTTTAGCGGTTCTTCCGGTTCCATCGTCCCAAAGTCAATGGGTTTTTTGAATAAGATTTTGGTTAAATCCCTTAAATAAGGTCCGTGGTTCACACATGCTCAAGATACTTTCACGTTTTATTCTACGACATAAAACACACCAGTTACACCCCACTTGTAATTTTTTAAAACGGTTATGTTTCTTAAAAAAGACGGTTGCTAACAAGTTGCTAAATGGGACTACAGGCGCTGTCGGAGACATTAAACGTCATCACGCCGGACAGTTTATCAATTTATAGTATTTTCCAGTTGTAGTATAATTTGTAATTCAATTAATAACCAATGAATAGTTTCCCGCATTTTATATTGTTGTTCAACAATGTTTTTTTTGCTTTGCCCCGAAATGCGACAAGTCTTTGGAGGAAGATGCTCGTTTTATCGCTTACTGATGTGGAGACATTTACCGGCTTTACGTGGTGAAAGTGAAACTTTAATGATGCATAGTGCTTAAAGCCACGTTAAAATTAAATGTTCACGGCCACAAGAAGCTTTTCTTAGAAGCAAGGATAAAATAACATTTTGTGTAACCACCCTAACAAAACCATAGTTGAAATGTGGTACTTTGTTCACTAAAATAAATTTAATCTGCTCATATCCAAAAACGTTCACTGTTATTTAATAGATTAATGCACCAGAGTTGTATTGAATAGTATGTGGAGACATGTTTTTAATTCAAATATTCATATTAATCAAGGATTTACTGACTTTTAATGCACCTTATTTCAAAACGTACAGAAATACGTGGTTTCAAATGTCCTTTAGTTAAGATTATTTCATTTATTCACTATACTATTTATTACTAACATCACATGACCCCACCATTTCACCAACGAGGGGAAAATTAATAAAAACTAAATCGCAAAATGAACTTGACAGAAGCAGATGTTTGATCCTTACATAAAGACTCAAGTCTCCAGCATCAATACTGATGGTGAAATGTACTCACTTGAGTATCTTCAGCTCACACACAGGATTCTTCAGTCCCTCACAGATCTCTTTGACTCCTGAGTCCAGCAGACGGCTGTTGTTCAGGTTCATCTCTTTCAGGATGGTTTTGGAGGAGAGAACAGTAGCTAGAACTGAACAGCTTTTCTCTGTCAGCTCACAATTATTCAGCCTGAACACAAAAACAGCATTATTTATTATCAGCACATATTCAACACACATCAGATCAACAGCTCTTCATATCTGCTCTCACATGTGACTCAGTCTTTTACACTCAATAAACAGAAGACATAATATATAAAATCATGTTCACTCACTTGATTTTCTCCACTTTGCTATGAGAGTCCATCAAAAGAGCAGATAGTTTCTCTCCATCCAGGTCTCCTAATTTATCTTCACTCAGATCCAGTTCTGTCAGTAATAATGGACTTTTACCCAGAACTTTAGTGAAATACTCACATGCTTCCTCTGCAGCAGGACTTTTCAAAAACCTACAGGAAGCAGTAGAGAAATTTAGATTAGATAACCTTGCTATAATTTAATTTAGGGATGCACCAAAATGAAAATTCTGGGCCAAAACCAAAACTGAAAATTCTGGATGCAATCTGGCCTAAAATTGAAAATGCTTTTTAATAATTATTAATTATTTTATTGAATAATATAAAATCATTTTGTAAGACTTTTAAATTTAATTCAATCATTTTAATATGGAATAAAAAAATAAATAAATAAATAAAAAAATAAACAAGCCGATGAAATAACCACACTTTTATTGAGAGTAAAACAATAAAACTGGATAGAAATTATATTAATATTACATATCAATGTTATTTTTATTCAGTTCTATGCAACAGATTTTACAGATTTTATAAATATATATATATATAATGTTAGTTCTACAAAACCCACAACTTTTTGGCTCATATTTTCAGCCAAAAATATTTTCAAAAACCGGCTCATAAAAAAAAAAATAATAATAATAAAAAAAAAAAAAAATGGTGCATCCCTAATATAATTTTCTTTTGTTTAAATCCACAATCCATGTGCTGTTACATGAGTTGTGGATTTAAACAAAATAAAATTATATTACTATGTAATGTGATTAACTAAAGAATGAATCAAAACAAGACAAGGCATCTCAAATTATTATTGATGTAACGTTGCAGCAAGAAAGGTTATTTTAGATGTACAATTTTAATAAATAATTGAAGGTTTAATTTCCTGATGGTCTTCAGTGAAGAGTTTTGATCTTGTAGTAAATGATAGAGCTCCTTCACTCCTGATTGTCCAGGATCATTTCCTGTGAGATCCAGCTCTATCAGGTGTGAAGGGTTTGATCTCAGAGCTGAAGCCAGAGCTTTATAACCTTCTTCAGTGATACTGCAGTTTGACAATCTATGAACAAAACAGTTGGTTATTCTTTGTTGAGACACAGATTATCATACTACTGGACTTCATAAATATTTTGTTACAAACTATTGCATGTTCATCACTAAAACAAATAAAAAAAAACATGAATATTAAAAAGATGTATAATACAGCAGAGTATGCAAAAATGTATGCTAATCTAATGTGTTTCTATTGACAATATTTGCAAAAAATCTCAAACAGACTCCATAAATATATGCATTAACCAGTACCTTATGTATACAATAACCAATACCTAATAACATCTTAAATAAAACATTCACCAAAAAGTTAAACATTTTTTGAATAATGTATTCACCCTCACATTGTTTCAAATTATCATAAATTGTTTTATTCAGTGAAACACAAAAGGAGTTGTTAGGCAGAATATTAGCCTCAGTCACACTGAAACAGAGGTGAAAATAGTAAAACAGAAATTATAGTGTTCAGGCTTTAATGTTTTCAGTTAATCTAATCAAAGATATGTCATTCTACATGTAGAATCGCAGATAAATTAAAATACTCACTTCAGTTTCTTTAATCTGCATCTTTTATTTTTCAAAAGAGGACAGATCTTCTCTATTCCTGAGTCTCCTAGTTTATTTCCACTCAGATCCAGCTCTATCAGGTTTGAAGGATTTGAATTAAATGCTGAAGTCAGAGCAGCACAACCTTCTTCTGTGATATTGTTATTATTCAGCCTGCATAGAAAGAAAACAAAGACATGAAACATTTTCTTACAGTTTATTTCAGCCACAATACACAACTACATTAACAGAAGGATAAATCTATATGAGGGTTTAACTAATGTTAGTTCTCAAAACCTTGATGACATTCTTTGATAAGACTTTGATGCTGATAGATACTGAAAATGTAATAAATGTAAAATGTAAGTACTTACTGTATATATTTTGTAAAATATTAATATATCAAATTCTCACGTCAGTGTGTTGAGTTTACAGTGTTTATCCTGCAGTAGAGCAGCGATCTGATTCACTCGTGTGTCTCCTAGTTCACGTTCACTCAGATTCAGTTCTCTCAGGAGTAACGCGTTTTTACCCACAATTCCAGTCACATACTGACAGGCTTCATCTGCAGCAGGACCCAAAAACCTGCAGAAGGGAAGATGAGGAATAAAGGAATAAAGCAGGAATAAATTGTAATCAATCGATTACAATCAACTATAAATAATTACATAATGGAAAAACAGCATTTGGGGTCAGTTGCATCAGCAGGATGTACATCTAGTTGTCAGACTAGGCTGGGCATAAAATGTACTTAAAATCATGCACAGAACCAGTGCCGATCCTAGACTTCTGGGGGCCCTGCGCAAAACTGTGTTGGGGAAGGTGTTGAGTGGGGTATGACTGGTGATGAACAAATGAACGAAACGCATTTGTCCGTGTTTCACTCCGTCTCGAATCCCACTCGCGGAAAGTGCTTGAGAAACAGTATCTCTTCCGCAGCTTAGTATGCTTTCAACTAATTTTTTTAGCCTCGAGCAAGAGACTGTACGACATTCATGTTACATGATTTGACTGATTTTTACGTACAAATAACAACAGCGCACCGCATTAAAGGGGTCATCGGAAGCCCATTTTCCACAAGTTGATATGATTCTTTAGGGTCTTAATGAAAAGTCTATAACATACTTTGGTTAAAATTTCTCAATGGTAGTGTAAAAAACACCTTTACCCTGTCAAAATCAGCACTGTTTTCAGAACTACATAATCCTGACAGGAATCTCAGAACAGTCTGATTTGAGAAAGGGAATTTTAAAATGGGGATTATTAAAAAACCTCTGGGTGGATTTTTATCATTATAGGATGGATGTGTACACACACTTCCAATACACATTTATGTTCAAACCACTTGAATTTTGCATCCAATGACCCCTTTAAAAGAAATGATCATTCATGTTTTCATAACGCTGGCCAAATTCAAAACAAAACTAAAATTAAATCATCTTTGAGAGCAAGCTTGCGTATTTTGCGATAGGGAGGATCGCTCTGCGCAGAACTAATACCTGTTGCACCATTTACTGCATGAAATAAACATGAATGAACATAAGAAGGTATTTTGAAAGATACCGCACAACTTTATTATGTCTAATTTAATCTCTCAATCAGTGTTTCAACCACAGAAAGATGCCAATAAAACAGCTTGCAAACAGTGTCACGTAATGTTACATTTACCTCAGAAAAGCCATTCATTGTCCACAAACTTATTAGTCAGCTAGAAACAATAACTCTAGAGAGGATTGATAAATACACGATAAATACGTGCACTGTTGCATATTCCTTTTTTCCCTTAACCCGCTGTCTTTATTTTTTGAAGTGTATTTGAATAAATCTGCCATGAATAAATCTGTCAAACAAGTTGTAATTACAGACTCCGAATGTTGTATTTTAACTTTTTTTCTTTGAGTGTTGATTATTAAAATAAATTCGATTAACTAAATTATTATTAAACAGAATTTATTTTCAGTTTCAGGCTAAATTAAAACTTTAATTTTGGTTTTGTTGTTTCAGTTAAAAATTTGTTTTGGTGCATCTCTAATTTACATGCTTAGGATGTTTGCATTGTAAGAATGTGCAGGGAAGCTTCAGATATAAAAATGCTGACTTGTTAAGAAATGTTTAATCAGTGAAATCATGACACTTGAGGTTTCAACAGTTATGATGTCATGAGCAGTTCAGTTCTTTATTATTGGTACATTTAAGTTTGTAGCAGAAGCAATGTGAATGGAGTCTCAACTATCACTGTGGTAGAATGTGTCTGCGTTGATGCGCATTGTCTACACTGGTCGTAGTTTTGGTTGCAGCAACAGATGTAAATATTTATTGGAAAGCTAGACCTAGCTAAGCCCGGAGTATGGTTTGTACCCAACCTTTTTTTTTATTTTATTTATTTTACATCTAGCTGGTGCAACCGGTCCCTGATTCTGAGTGTGAAATAGTTTATCTTGAATTTACGTTGATGCATGCAACAGATTGTATTACTAAAAGAATGTCTCTAGAAATAATCTACATATCATTTTTGTTATATATTTCATAATGTCTCACCTCACTGTTTTCAGTGAATACCATTGACTTTGCAGTAAATCATTGAGCTGCCGCACTCCTGATTGTCCAGGATCATTTCCTGTGAGATCCAGCTCTATCAGGTGTGAAGGGTTTGATCTCAGAGCTGAAGCCAGAGCTTTATAACCTTCTTCAGTGATACTGCAGCTTGAAAGTCTAGTTTGAAAAGAGATTAAAAAAAGGGTTAAAAGCATTTTATTTATTCTTTCCTCTTCTGATCAGAGAAGAAAATAATTAATCTGACAGAAGTATGTCTACAGTAATGTGAACTCTGAACAAAAGAGCTCAAGTACATCTCATTTGGCATGGACCCAAATCTTTCCATATTCGCAATGTAACATTCTGTTTCTAAAATATTTATGCAAACAAGGCTTTGCACTTTACTCTCATCCCAATATGTCAGAAAAGCAGCACCTTTCACATGCATAAAAATGCATTTTGCATGACACCTTGGCGGGGTGGTGGTCACAATGGCCGACACAGAGTCAGCTAAGCCTTGTGACTTCTTCCATGTTTAGTTGACTGCATTTTAGTTTGATGAAGTTGCTTTGGAATATAAGTTGCAGCACATTTCAGAAGAACATGGGAATTATATTGCAGAAAATAATTCAGTGTTCATTTTTATTTTTATTAATGTTAAGTTTTCATTGAAGTTTTAGTTAAACACTGTTGTTAGAAAAAGTAACGTTGTTTCAAAAAAAGTATAACATTTTCATCATCATCATCATCATCATCACCAGATATGTAATATTCCTAGGTGGTTAGGCCTGTCACAATAAATATATTTTGGACGCTATATTGTTTGAACAAAAATTGTGATATAACGATAAAATGAGAATCGTTTACAAATCTGTTGTCAACAAAAGCTTTAATGTCTCCCTGCGGTTTTACACCAAAACATAAGCTCTATGGTTTATAACATATAACATTAAAAGCAAAGAAATTAGACCAGTCATGACCATTAGTATTGTAATTCCACTGTTGCTCTGTAAATAAAATTTATAGTATTAAACACTCAGGTTTATAACATTATTACTATAAGACGGCCTCAGTCGGCCATTCTCTCTTGTGTTGTGGAGCTGATGAGCAGCACATGAATATTATAGACTGTAACACTAGCCTAAGCATGTGGCCATTAGCATAGTTACTTCAGGAAGAAAAACAACAGACAATGCGTTAATCTGATATTATTTAATGCATTAACAATTTAATATTTGCAATATTAATATTTGCTGTTTATTTTCCCCAGCCCTTAAAATTATTGGACACACATGCATTGTGGTTTTGAAAGTTAATTTGGATTAAATACTACAAAATCTCTGGCTGGAATTCTGTAGTCATCAAGAAAACACCTACTAAAACAGGGATAGGCAATGTCGGTCCTGGAGTGCTGCTGTCCTGCAGAGTTTAGCTCCAACCCCAATCAAACACACCTGAACAAGCTAATCGAGGTCTTCAGAATTACTAGGGCTACAGGCAGGTGAGGTTTTTTCAGGATTGGAGCTAAACTTTGCAGGACATCGGTACTCCAGGACCGACGTTGCCTACCCCTGTACTAAAACATCTATTACTCTTGAGTAAAACATTCTCTTCAGCTGTTGCTGTCTGTTCTATGTGTGTGGAGGAGATGACTGATCACCGCCCCTCCAACACAGAGAGCAGATGAGAGGACAGAAGCAGCACAACTGATTAAAATTTTGGTGATTTTCTTTTGTACACAAACAAACATCATAAAACACAATGTGTATTACTGAGTTCATCAAAAATGATTGAGGTCATGTCCATATATTTTAATGATAAATCGATAAAGTAACGCAGTCTAGTGGTGTTGATTGTTGCTGATGGTGAAATGTACTCACTTGAGTATCTTCAGCTCACACACAGGACTCTTCAGTCCCTCACAGATCTCTTTGACTCCTGAGTCCAGCAGACGGCTGTTGTTCAGGTTCATCTCTTTCAGGATGGTTTTGGAGGAGAGAACAGTAGCTAGAACTGAACAGCTTTTCTCTGTCAGCTTACAATTATTCAGCCTGAACACAAAAACAGCATTATTTATTATGAGCACATATTCAACACACATCAGATCAACAGCTCTTCATATCTGCTCACACATGTGACTGACAGTCTTTTACAGTACATTGAATATGAATAGAATAGAAGTTATACCCCCGGTTTAAGCCTAGTCACAGACTAAAATATTAGTCTGAGCTGTTTCAACTGAAAGAAACTTGCACTGACTGATCTTAAAATATATCAATGCCTTTGTTTTGTCTCAAGATGGACACCAGTAATGTTGTAATTGAGTAATGTCCTCATTGAACTATGGCCTAATCCTGGCTTAGTCTAAACCCTGTTTGTGAAACCAGGCCACAATGAATAAATCATGTTCACTCACTTGATTTTCTCCACTTTGCTATGAGAGTCCATCAAAAGAGCAGAGAGCTTCTCCTCATCCAGGTCTCCTAATTTATCTCCACTCAGATCCAGTTGTTTCAGTAATAATGGACTTTTACCCAGAACTTTAGTGAGATAATCACACACTTCCTTTGCAGCAGGACTTTTCAGAAACCTACAGGAAGTAGTAGAGAAATTTAGATTAGATAACTTTGTTATAATTCACTAATTATAACAATGAATCAAAACAATTTTAATAAAGTTTTGAAGGATTAATTTCCTCAGTGTCTTCAGTTGACAGTTTGGATCCTGCAGTAAATCATTGAGTTGCTTCACTCCTGATTGTCCAGGATCATTTCCTGTGAGATCCAGCTCTATCAGGTGTGAAGGGTTTGATCTCAGAGCTGAAGCCAGAGCTTTATAACCTTCTTCAGTGATACTGCAGTCTGAAAGTCTACAAAAAATAAAAACATTAATGAAAATTAACATTGTGGTTCATTGTGGCTCTAACACTAGCTTGCTCTATTCTTTTCTATTGTTTTTCTTTTATTTATTATATAGTTTAAAAAAAACCTTGCTACGTATACTGCATTAAGCTAATTGTGACTTGTTACAGCACTTGCATATCATTGCTCTTTTGTTGATTTTCATTGCTTCCATTGTCCTCATTTGTAAGTTGCTTTGGATAAAAGCGTCTGCTAAATGACTAAATGTAAATGTAAACAATTTCATTACTGCAGAAGCACAAACAATCAGAATGTTCAGTGGAATTTAAAATTTTATCATATGAAGTTGAATAGCAATTATCAGTATGTACCATCAGCTAAAAACAGCTATGAAAAACGGCACACACACCAACATGGCATTGTACCTCAGTGAGAAGCAGATGTAAATTTAATTGTAGTGAAGTGCAGACAAGTTGGTCTCAGTCAATTTTTATTTTAGTCACAATATAGCATTTTTGCTCCACCAACAAACAGTTCCAAAGCAAAGCAACAACAGAAACATTGACCATCTCCACTGTCTACTGTTCTTGAATGAAATTAATGGAACATAAAAATGACAAAGGTATCTTTACTATACTAGAAACTTTGCCACTATAAAAGTAAAAATGTCCCTGGAAAAATATTGCCTCTTATTAATCCAATACTGTTTGTAGGCTAAAAATAGAAACATACTATTTATCTCTGGCGTTTTATTTTATTTTATTTTTAATATCTTTCCTCAATTGGGAGGCAATGTCCTGTATTATATTACATTAAAATTAAAATACAAACCCTGAAAATGAGAATCTATTCTAAGTGTAAACAGACCATACACACCTTAGTTTCTCCAATTTGCATTGTTGATTTTTCAATAATTGACAGATCTTCTTAATTCCTGAGTTTCCTAGTTTATTTCCACTCAGATCCAGCTCTATCAGGTTTGAAGGATTTGAATTAAATGCTGAAGTCAGAGCAGCACAACCCTCTTCTGTAATATTGTTATTATTCAACCTGCAGAGAAAGAAAACAAAGACATGAAACATGCTTCAGTTTATTTTGACAGCCTTAATCCAAAACTGTTATTGAAAATATTGAAATAGTTTTATACAGGGGTCCGTGTACATTTTGATAGTTTGTATTTTAAATTTAGTAATATATCTTATATCTTTGTCATTGTATGTCAAATTCTTTAATTGAATCAATTTCATTCAAGAACATAACACCGTCTACTATGTGGTGATTGGAGATGGTCAACGTTTCTACTGTTGCTTTGCTTTGGAACTGTGTTGGTAGAGTAAAAACACTATATTGTTTCCAAAATGAAACTTGGCCAATTTAGTGCTAATTAATACTATAATTTCAACTTTATCCCTAATCTAATGACAAAAATAAAGCCAAATTTTTTCTTAAAAAAAACAAAAACAAATGGGGAAAAAACAAATGAAAACACCTGTAACATATTAAACAATGTGAAATACTCACATCAGTGTGTTGAGTTTACAGTGTTTATCCTGCAGTAGAGCAGCGATCTGATTCACTCGTGTGTCTCCTAGTTCACGTTCACTCAGATTCAGTTCTCTCAGGAGTAACAGGTTTTTACTCACAATTCCAGTCACATACTGACAGGCTTCATCTGCAGCAGGACTCAAAAACCTGCAGAGGGGAAGATAAAACAAGTTAAATTAAATTTTACAAATTAAATTAAATTTATTAAATTCAAATTAATACTAAACTTAGTGTGATAAAAAAAATAGCAGCTAACTTTGTGTTATCTTTGATTGTTTTTTGATGCAACAGACTGCAATAATGAACCAATATTTCCATAAATAATAACATAAATAATAAGCATGACTGAATTATTTTTTAATCATATCTGACCTCAGTTGTAGTTTACACTTTGGATCCTTTGGAGAATCAAGAAGCTGCTTCACTCCTGATTGTCCAGGATCATTTCCTGTGAGATCCAGCTCTATCAGGTGTGAAGGGTTTGATCTCAGAGCTGAAGCCAGAGCTTTATAACCTTCTTCAGTGATACTGCAGCTTGAAAGTCTAAAACAGGAATGGCAATGTAACATTCCACTGATTAATCAGTTATTCTAGAAATTACTTGAACAATATAAATCTCTGAAGTGAATTTTATTTCATTCCTTGTACAAATGATGTTAGCTGCAAAGCAAAAACTGACTACTGAATATGGAGGCCAGGAAAGCTTTAATGTGTTAGACATCAACTGGCCAGAATTTCTACAGCTTACAGTCACTTTCAAAGATTTAATTATCTAAAACTATAAAGGTGTAAAAGTCGATTATCTGAATGATCCACAACGTATGAGCAACTCTACCTCAGAATGGTGAGAAAACAAGAAAATAAAATTTTGGAATGGCATAGTCCAAACCCCATAAAATGCTGTGATAAGACCATAGGCGTAAATCCCGGGGGGGACGGGGGGGACAGGACCCCCCCTAGCTGAGGGTTGTCCCCCCTAAAAATATCATTACAAGCGACTCTGTGTATTAAAAATAATACAATGGACATATACTTAAATTAATTGTGTGAGTAGTAAAACAAAATAAACGCAAAAAAGCGTTTTAAGTTCAGAAGTGTTTTGATTCCCCCTCCCCTTGCCTCACAGTGGTTTGGTCCACTGCCTGCTTTCCTCTTTTACCGGCACACACAGGAGTCCGGTGAGAGAGAGCAAGTTCCTCAGTAACAGTTAGTCATGTAAGTAACTTAGGCTGTCAAGGCTATTTTATTCTATTTAAACATCGGGTGAAATGATTCTTTCTCTTTAATACAGATGATGCTAAATCATTAATAAATTAGTCATGACAAAAAAAATTATGATATCCGATGTTTATTCTATGTGCGATTATAAGGTTAACAAGTTTAATACCGTAGCTTGTCACCCACTGCAACTAACACGGCGATAAGCTTGTGTGTGAACTGATATTAGGCTAATATTGTAGACCTACCTATGTGTTGGGTTTTGCTCAATATGATGTTAAGTGGCAGATCAGTGGGCTTAATGCGGCTGAATATCTAAAGAGACATACTCGGTTTCAGATGAAACCTAAAATACTATAGATAATACAAAATAACAATTATAATATGACCGCGTGGTGAACCGAACTCATATTTAAACACGGTCCATGCTGTGTACGCATATCTATCCTGACAAGTACAATTTTGGCTGTATTATTTGGGTCTCCTTCAAAAATTGCTCTTGAGAAATTTTATGTTTATTGTCCCCCCCTACTGTTAGATGAAATTTACGCCCCTGGATAAGACATGAAATATACATTTAATTCTGGTCGGCATACAAATTTCACTGTGCGGAAGCAGTTCTGCAAGGAAGAGAAGGACAAAATTCTACAGTGGTGTAAAACACAGAAACAATTACAGGAAGTGTTTAATTGGGACACTCCAGTTTCATACTTAAGGAAAAGTACAAATTAGTGGTTGACGAGTATATCACCAAGGTTAAAATATCAGCTGACAGTTGGCAGTGGCCCATACATTATCCTGGCCAATGCATCAAAAGCAGGACTACACAAAATTGGAATAATTATATCTTAATTGAAAAGAAAGGCTGTGATGTGGTTCCAAGTATGGTGATCCAAGTCCACACACACAGCAGTGAGTAGTTAACAAACACACGTACGCACACACACAGAGTGAACAAACATCTGGAGCAGTGGGCAGCCATATTGCTGCGGCGCCCGGGGAGCAGTTGGGGTCATTCATTCCCCCCACCGACAATCCCTGCTGCTACTGAGCTTTTTATTGCTTTTTACTATAATAATTTGTGTAAATATATTGCTGTTCTTTAAAAATGCATGACTTTAATATTGAAGTTTACTGAAAAACACTGATCTTAATAAATATACAGTGGGTACGGAAAGTATTCAGACCCCCTTAAATGTTTCACTCTTTGTTATATTGCAGCCATTTGCTAAAATCATTTAAGTTCATTTTTTTTCCTCATCAATGTACACACAGCACCCCATATTGACAGAAAAACACAGAATTGTTGACATTTTTGCAGATTTATTAAAAAGAAAAACTGAAATATCACATGGTTCTAAGTATTCAGACCCTTTGCTCAGTATTTAGTAGAAGCACCCTTTTGATCTAATACAGCCATGAGTCTTTTTGGGAAAGATGCAACAAGTTTTCACACCTGGATTTGGGGATCCTCTGCCATTCCTCCTTGCAGATCCTCTCCAGTTCTGTCAGGTTGGATGGTAGCGTTGGTGGACAGCCATTTTAGGTCTCTCCAGAGATGCTCAATTGGGTTTAAGTCAGGGCTCTGGCTGGGCTATTCAAGAATAGTCACAGAGTTGTTGTGAAGCCACTCCTTCGTTATTTTAGCTGTGTGCTTAGGGTCATTGTCTTGTTGGAAGGTAAACCTTCGGCCCAGTCTGAGGTCCTGAGCACTCTGGAGAAGGTCTTCGTCCAGGATATCCCTGTACTTGGCCACATTCATCTTTCCCTCGATTTCAACCAGTCGTCCTGTCCCTGCAGCTGAAAAACACCCCCACAGCATGATGCTGCCACCACCATGCTTCACTGTTGGGACTGTATTGGACAGGTGATGAGCAGTGCCTGGTTTTCTCCTCACATACCGCTTAGAATTAAGGCCAAAAAGTTCTATCTTGGTCTCATCAGACCAGAGAATCTTATTTCTCACCATCTTAAACTCCATGCGGGCTTTCATGTGTCTTGCACTGAGGAGAGGCTTCCGTCGGGCCACTCTGCCATAAAGCCCCGACTGGTGGAGGGCTGCAGTGATGGTTTACTTTCTACAACTTTCTCCCATCTCCCATCTCCCGACTGCATCTCTGGAGCTCAGCCACAGTGATCTTTGGGTTCTTCTTTACCTCTCTCACCAAGGCTCTTCTCCCCCGATAGCTCAGTTTGGCCGGACGGCCAGCTCTAGGAAGGGTTCTGGTCGTCCCAAATGTCTTCCATTTAAGGATTATTGAGGCCACTGTGCTCTTAGGAACCTTAAGTGCAGCAGAATTTTTTTTGTAACCTTGGCCAGATCTGTGCCTTGCCACAATTCTGTCTCTGAGCTCTTCAGGCAGTTCCTTTGACCTCATGATTCTCATTTGCTCTGACATACACTGTGAGCTGTAAGATCTTATATAGACAGGTGTGTGGCTTTCCTAATCAAGTCCAATCAGTATAATCAAACACAGCTGGACTCAAATGAAGGTGTAGAACCATCTCAAGGATGATCAGAAGAAATGGACAGCACCTAAGTTAAATATATGAGTGTCACAGCAAAGGGTCTGAATACTTAGGACCATGTGAT
This sequence comes from Onychostoma macrolepis, assembly GCF_012432095.1. Taxonomy (NCBI): domain Eukaryota; kingdom Metazoa; phylum Chordata; class Actinopteri; order Cypriniformes; family Cyprinidae; genus Onychostoma; species Onychostoma macrolepis. Next base: position 11,891,104 of record NC_081176.1, on the reverse strand, counting down.
ATTTCAGTTTTCTTTTTAATAAATCTGCAAAAATGTCAACAATTCTGTGTTTTTCTGTCAATATGGGGTACTGTGTGTACATTAATGAGGAAAAAAAAATGAACTTAAATGATTTTAGCAAATGGCGAAAAATTTAATGGGGTCTGAATACTTTCCGTACCCACTGTATATAACCGTTTATTGAAAAAACTTGATGACTAATTGATTGGTTGATTGATTTCTCTCCAATTCACATGTAAATCTTTTGAAAATTCGTTTGACTATGAAGTTGTACAAAGGTAGTCTGGACAGAGACAGATTCAGATGTTCTGCAGGCATCTCGGCTTTGTTTTCTTCTTGAAATAAACTAATTCTGACTTCTGGAACTCTGCCTCTTGAGCATTATTTTGCAAGACAGAGATCACTTTTCTCCACAAAATAGCCAGGACAACTTACAGGTACCGCACATCGGACACTCCAGTCCAAAACAGTTAATCTAATCACCAAACAGGCAAACGTTCACTTTTACAATGAACAAACTGGCATCGATGAGTTTTAAGTTCAGTGTTTGAAATAAACAGAGCAAACAAAAAGAAACAGGGCGATCTATATTATAGCTCTCTACATGAAGCATACAGACATTATTAGAACCACAGAAAGCCACAGACAAAAACTAATGTGTACAGTAACAATTATGACATTAAAAATTTGGGTCAGACTTGTGTATATTTGTCATATTGTTTTAACCGCCTGATATACTATTTAGTGTCTTCTCTGCAATGACAGCAAACATACTGCTGTTCTTTCTCTACTAAAGCAGCATCTAGTCAACAAATTACTTACTCTATTATGACAAAAAAACATGTTTTAAGTGTACATCTGAAGTGTCCTGCTTTCTTCAGCGCACAGTCTCTCATGTCAAAACACACTCCTAGAGGCCGCTCTAGTCCTGTATAATGACAGCAAACCCTTTTTAGCCACTACAGCAATGAGCACAACCCAAAAAAAACTACCAGATAGACTTTAGGTAAAAATTAAAGGGGTCATATGATGCAGTTTCTTGTTTTCCTTTTCTTTAGTGAGTTATGTAGCTGTTTGTGCATATATAAGATCTGCAGAGTTACAAAGCTCAAAGTCTCCATAAAAGGATTCATTCTGCCTAAAAGAGAAGGGTGATCCAGACCGGGTTAAAACGCCTCATTCAAACACGCCTCCACATGTCTACATCACGATGTGGAAATATTTGCGTAATGCCGCCCCCAAATGTGCACGCAAAGAAGCCATGTCAGGGAAATGCTGTCTGTTTCTATGCAAAAGAAAAAGCTATTTATTTGGCCTTCCGAAAGTAGATGCAATTAGGACTCATTGGTTAAGATCTGTTTACAACAGAACAACACAACCCAAATGTTTGAATTTGTGCAAAGCAATTTATGGACAACAGTTTCATGAACCTAGGTGAGTACAAGGCTGGCTGTGCACAAAGGATATTTCTAAACAAAGGATCAGTTCCGACTTTGCTATGACAATCTGGTGCTGCTCAATCAGCGACTGTAAGTATGTTTTGTTATTAGTTTAAGTATTTGCTATTGATTGTTCAAATGCGGAGTTTTGCACAGTGCAGAGTAGTGTGTCGCGCGTGTGTGTGTGTGTGTGTGAGGGGAACAGGGTTACATCACAGCGTACAGCCCGTCCGAAATCGTCTTAACTGCGGCTTGTGTACTGCAAATACATACGAGCATCATCACTGTGTCTGTCAGGCGACTCTGTTCCCCATTCTGCTTGAACTGATGGTAAAACTAAGGACATTATTAACTGTCTTTAAATTTACTTTGAAAGCTGAAGCTCACGATTATGGTAAGGGGCGTTACATTTCTGACACGCGCTTGTGATGTTCGGCCAATCGCAATGCACTGGGTCAGCTGGCCAATCAGAGCAGACTGTGCTTGTCTGTGTAGAAAACGGCATATTTGAGAGAGGCGGGGCATAGAGGAACTACAATAATGTACAGTATTTGAAAAATAATGTGTTTTTTGAACATTAAAGCATGTCAACATATTCTGTTACACCAAATACACAAAATAATGATCTTTAAAATAGCATCATATGACCCCTTTAAGATTTGTACCGATAACCGAATCAGTTACCAGTAATCTGCAAAACCGATCAGTCAACATCTAGTAAAAAAGAAATCCACCAGCCTTGCAAATTTTGATGGAAAAAAAAAAAGCTATACCTTCTGAAGTTTGATTTGAACACTATGTAACATCTGCTTATGATCCTTGATGGTCGTTGGGACTTTATGTCTTAAAGAGACCCTTTTAGCCTTTTGACATTTGCATATAATTCACAGCCTGGCCCCACATTCTACGGTTATATGGGTGCTAATTGCCAAGGGTTGTCCCCCCCAGTGTCAAAATATGCTAAACAGATCGACTATCTTGTGTCTCCATCGGACTTCAAACACATTCCAAGAGAACTAAATGACCCTCGGTACCAGGCCTGTGGACTACCCCCAAGATTACAAGATACATAACACACACATAGAGGCATTTTCTTTATTTAGACCATAATTAATCAGTTACAAATGTATCTGGTATATGCATGTGTTGTTTGTATGTTTCCTTATTATATTAGCCTAGTTACCACTCGTTATTCGTGTTAGTAAGCTCTAAACACTCGTATTCAGATGTATGAAGGTATCTCTGGTTTAATACCTTTTAGATGTCTCTTTCTTGATATCAAAATGGTCTGCTCTTTATTCCTCACACAATGATGTACACTATGTGATCATGAAATGCATCACACTATTTTTACTGTACTGTGGGGAAAATTACACCAGTCTCCAGATCAGTCGTAAAACATGCAAATGAGGTGTCAAGTGGGACAAAGAAACACTTTCCCGCTGAAACTATGAGCCTTGTTATTGGTCAAACTAACCAAAATGGGTGTTACAGGGAAAACAGATAAAACTTCTCCCACACCAAAAGGTTAGTCCCTTTTTACTTTCGGTGCCCTGGAGACACACTTATCACCTTGGAAACCTCATGGCTCCCCTTCCGGGGGGAGTCCGATCTTCTGGCAGTTTAAAGATCAGTAACTTTGTCGATTCACTTCGGACTAATCAAGCCATGGCTGGGATGACGAAGCTTTCACTCCTAAAGGAATCCACCAGGAATCTACGCATTATACATGCGCCAAGATGCTTTACTCAGCACCCACAAAACCCATGCAAGTAACCGCTTGTTAACTATCTAGATGCGCTTCTAGGCTTCGACCCCTTTTAATTAAGGTGATGTGATTATCTAATGGTTCATAACAGGTTGTAGTTAGCTGATGTTAAAATCCTGCCATACTCTCTCTTGCGTGCGATTCACACTTGGTTGTCTGTGTCTGCTGCTCTCAGAACGAAGTCACTTTAACGTCCGGTCTTGTTACAATGCTCGGAGAGCAATGTTTCAGTAAGGAAATTATTTGTCGGGGCCAGAAAAATAATTTTCGTTAGAGTCAATAGAAGGGTCCGTACTGCGGACGAACTAATCATTTTATTGTACTATTAATACTACAGCTAATTCCTGAAGATGGATATATAATTGATAACCCGTTATGATTAATTATGTTCATCTCATAAAGCAAATATGCTACAACTACATAAAAACATTTAGTCTGATTCCATAAGTTGAATCAGTTAGAAAAGATACAGAATACCGGGTCTGAACATCCTGAAAGTCTATATCAAGTATAGTCTTGGATGAGTTAATGTTTAGAATTTGGTCTCATAATAAGAAGCTTAAATAGCAGATAATTGTCAAGTCAAAAAATACCACCTAACTTTCACTTAGCAACAGTTTTGGTTGGAAAAATAATATTGCCACAACTGCCACAGCTTGCTAAATTTACATAAAACGGTGTCAGACAGCTGACACAATTCATAACATTTTGGAATAATTGTATCTATTTACAAAATATTTTATATCTATTTTTTTTCTTTTATTTCTGCATGTCTAGTGATGCGTAACACTCTTCCCTGAAATGTTGAATGTACATACATTCAAGACAATATTTCTAAGCAGAGCAAAAACGGTCATTAGTGGGTCAATCTTTTTTTCCTTATTGTTCTCATAGTGCATATTCAATGAATGGTACAAAACATACAGCTTTCTAAGTTAGTTTGTCACCATTGTCACAATTACTAGGTTATATTTAAAATATACTTTGATATGAATATTTCTTACAGCATTTAAATTGTCAAACATATTATTTTAAACTAAATGGTTTCTATTGCTAATGGTTTTCCAAAGACATGTTTAATGGTGAAAAAAATAATCATGAATATCGGCGTCTCTGAGGGCTTCAACCAGTCAATCGCAAAATTGAACTCACCTGAGTTTCTCCAGTGTGCAGTTTGTATTTTCTAATCCGTTCTGGAGTTTCTTGACTCCTGAATCCTGCAGATTATTGTTGCTCATGTCAAGTTCTTTCAGACTGGAGTTTGATCTCAGGACTGTAGCGAGAGCTGAACAGCTTTCCTCTGTTAGACCACACTTATGCAGACTAAAATGATGAAGAGGAGAGGGAGAATTTACAAAAACAAAGTAATTGATGCCAATATTAAGTGATCACAGAAAATTATTTTGTTATGATCACCTGATTTATTTAAGATTCTTTAAAAGTGTAATAGTGAATGAACACAATACTCACATCAGAGTGTTGAGTTTACAGTGTTTATCCTTCAGTAGAGCAGTGATCTGATTCACTCGTGTGTCTCCTAGTTCACGTTCACTCAGATTCAGCTCTCTCAGGAGTAACGGGTTTTTACCCACAATTCCTGTCACATACTGACAGGCTTCATCTGCAGCAGGATTCTTTAACAACCTGGAGACAGAAGTACACTGACATTACTTGCCTTATGATAATTTGTTTTCACAAACTTGTAAAAGAGCCTTTACTCATTTTTAAAGGTCCCATGACATGCTGCTTTTTGGATGCTTTTATATAGGCCTAAGTGGTCCCTAATACTGTATCTGAGGTCTGTTTCCCGAAATTCAGCCTTGGTGCAGAATTTCAGCCACTATGAGCCAGTCCCACAATGAGCTTTCCTTAGACGCGCCATTCCTGTGTCTGTAGCTTTAAGGACGAGAGAGGCAGGGAAAGGTGGAGGGTGGGTGTGTGGCCTTAACCAGCTTGCGCTACCATGCGCTAATGTTGACAGTGGATGTATCGCAATGGCTCATAGACACGCAGTCGTTTAAGTTTTTCAGTTTGACCCAGAATCTGATCCGGATGGAGAAGCACCGGATGAAGAAGTTGCAACTCAGCGGCTACAGCAGGACGTCTCCGAATGGTTAGTTTAAAATACTGTGTCTGGATATGGTACTTTAGTTGGTTTGTTTATGTATGCTGTTACAGTTATTATCATGTAGCTAATGCTAGCCATAGGCTCAGAGGAAGGAACTAAAAAAAATACTTTGGTGTTCATTTGTTCATCCAAACACTGAGCAACTGTCATGCTTCGCTCGTTTGCAAGCCATGATGTCTCTGGAGGAAAATAAAAAAATATTGCGCTGCCTCACACGGTAGTAGCTCATCTTCTCATGGGCGGGCAAAGCAGAGAAAGGGGAGGTAACCTTTCCCTGTATGACGACATATAGGGAAGATTCCAGATCGGGGCATCTGAGCTTTCATTTTCTCAAAGGCGAAGCAGGATACCCAGGGCTCGGTTTACACCTATCGCCATTTCTAGCCACTGGAGGACCATAGTCAGGTTAGGGGGACTCATATTAATGTTAAAAAACCTCATAAAGTGAAATTTTCATGCCATGGGACCTTTAAACCCTTTATAAACTGGCCTTTTGACTGTCAAAAAAAAATTAGCTAAACTGTCTTAAAAATATTACACTTTATTATTTTTTAAGGAAACATACCTCAGTGTCTTCAGTTGATAGTTTGGATCCTGTAGTAAATCATTGAGCTGCTTCACTCCTGATTGTCCAGGATCATTTCCTGTGAGATCCAGCTCTATCAGGTGTGAAGGGTTTGATCTCAGAGCTGAAGCCAGAGCTTTATAACCTTCTTCAGTGATACTGCAATCTGAAAGTCTACAGAATAGATTTTATTTTAATAAAATCTTTGATTTTCTCAAAAAAAAAAATATAATTCTGAAGAAAGATAAACATGTACAGTGATAAAAGCCAAAGTATTAAATGTCACTGATGTATATTTATTGGGTAATTCACTAACTTGTGTCCCTGGACCACAAAACCAGTCTTAAGTTGCTGGGGTATATTTGTTGCAATAGCCAAAAATACATTGTATGGGTCAAAATGATCAATTTTTATTTTATGCCAAAAATCATTAGGATATAAAGTAAAGATCATGTTCCATGAAGATATTTTGTAAATTTCTTACCATAAATATATGAAAACTTAATTTTTGATTAGTAATATGCATTGCTAAGAACTGCATTTGGACAACTTTAAAAGGCGATTGTCTCAATATTTAGATTTTTTTGCACCCTCAGATTCCAGATTTTCAAATAGTTGTATCTCAGCCAAATATTGTCCGATCCTAACAAACCATACATTCCATACACTCAATTTCGTAAAATTGACACTTAAGACTGGTTTTGTGGTCCAGGGTCACATTTGTAGAGGGGATTCAAAATGACAATTTTCACCAGAGATTCGGAGTTACAGGGGGGTAAAAATTACCTCAGAAGGATGGCAGCATCATTATGTTATTTTTATACAGAGATTGGTAGATCTATTAGTACAATCTGTTGACTTTAGTAGTCTTTGTTGTAATGATAGTGGTGTCTGTTCAAAAATGGGGAAAAAGCACTTTTCAAGTTTTTTTTCTCCTAAGTTTGCAACTACAAAAAGGTTTAAAAAAAAAAAAAAAAAAAATGGATTTTTTCTTGACTTTTTCCTCTTTTGATCAGAGAAGAACATAATTCAACATCTGACAGAAGCATTTCTTTTCCTTTTCTTTAGTTTACTACCATAATACGTTAACGTTTAACAAAATAGAATAATATTATTAAAACCAAACAGTGGTTCACCGAACTCACCTGAGTTTCTTCAGTGTGCAGTTTGTATTTTTTAATCCGTTCTGGAGTTTCTTCACTCCTGAATCCTGCAGATTATTGTTGCTCATGTCAAGCCCTTTCAGACTGGAGTTTGATCTCAGGACTGTAGCGAGAGCTGAACAGCTTTCCTCTGTTAGACCACACTTACACAGACTAAAATGATGAACATGAGAAGGAGAATTTACAAGAACAAAGTACTTGTTGCAAGCATTAAACAATAAAGGTTAATGTGTTTGGCCGGTGTAAGGCTAACCAAATTTCCTTTAGATAATTTAAATGCAAAATATAAAATTGAAATAATGCTCATTTTAACTTCATGGGGCGACCCTTATCATCATTATATAAACCATTATCATACCCCATCACTCAAACAAAATGTTATATTTTATTTATTATATAAATAATATATCGGCTAAATTATATAAATTAATATAAAACATTATTTATTATATAAATATAAAGTTATATTATGTAAAAATAAAATTAAGTTATATTAAATTACAAATAAAACATATATTAAATTACAAATTTGTAAATTGAGCACATTGTTCATGTTTCTGAGCAAAGGAGACGGCAAAGTAGAAAACTCATCATTGGCCATTTCACCGATCATTAGCAACTTTTCTCACAGCTTACCTCAGTATCTCCAATTTACACTTTATATTCAACAGTGCAGTGCAAAGCAGCTTCACTCCTGAATCCTCCAGATTATTATTGTTCAGGTTCAGCTCTTTCAGATTGTTATCAGATCCAAGAACTGTAGCCATAGCTGAACAGCTTTTGTTTGTTAAGCCACAATTATTTAACCTACAAAACATTTACTTGATGAGTGACTTTAATTTTACTGGACTGCATACTTTAAAGAAAAAGAGAACATTTTATCTTGCTTTTGAAGCATATTTATACTTGGTACATGCTAAGAATCACTATAGACAGGTAGACTATATTAATTTTTCTGATGAGAGCCAAAAAAACTCATGTTAGATGACTCACAGAGCTCTTTTGGAGGTTTTGATGACTGCTGATAATCTAATGAGACACTCATATGATTTCTTGAATTTCTGAAGCTCAAACTCCTCCAGCTCCTCCTCTGATGTCAACAACACAAAGACCAAAGCAGACCACTGGGCAGGTGAAAGATCAGAAGATGAGAGACTTCCTTTGCTGAGGTGAGTCTGAATCTCTTTCACCAGAGTTTGATCATTCAGTTCATTCAGACAGTAGAACAGATTGATGGATCTCTCTGGAGACAGATTAGCTTCAAATTTCTGCTTGATGTACTGAACTATTTCTTTTTTGATTTGGTCATTGCTGTCTTGCTGTGTCAACAGACCTCGTAAGAGTTGTCGATTGGACTGGATTGACAGACCGAGGAGGAAACGAAGGAAAAGGTCCAGATGTCCATTGTCACTCTCGAGTGCCTTGTCCACTGCAGTCTTGAGCAAATCAATCATGGCTTCATTTTTGCTTTCCTGTTCTGTAGACTCATGAACAAACACACTTTTCTTATTCATATCTAGAAACAGATGTGCATAAAGGGCTGCAATAAACTCTTGAATGCTCAAGTGAACAAAGCAGTACATGGTACAAAGAATGATCCCTGTTTCCTCCTTAAAGATCTGGGTACACATGCCTGAATAGACTGATGCTTTATAGACATCAATACCACAAGCTTCCAGGTCTGTGTCATAGAAGATCAGGTTGTTTTTTTCCAGCTGTTGAAATGCCAGTTTTCCCAGTGAAAGAATGGCATCTTTATCCCAGGAAACATCTGGTGTGTATTTTCCATCATACTTTCGTCTGCTCTGCTGGATCTGAAAGCGGAGAAAGTGTGTGTACATTTGTGTCAGAGTCTTGGGAGTGTCTTCAGTATTTGATTCCTGCAGTGTTTTGGAGGCATCATCAGCCTGATCGTTTTTCAGATCATTATTTCTTTTCTCCTCTAAAATGTTTTGGAGAACAGTGGCTGAAATCCAGCAGAAGACTGGGATGTGGCACATGATAAAGAGACTCTTTGACTGTTTAACATGACCAAAGATTTCTTTGGCCTGATTCTCGTCTGTGAATCTTTTTCTGAAGTACTCCTCCTTTTGTACATCATTGATCTCTGTCAGCCGGTCGATACAGTCAGGAGGAATCTTACTGGCAGCTGCTGGTCTGGTGGTGATCCAGATGAGAGCAGAAGGAAGCAGATTTCCCTTGATGAGGTTTGTTATGAGAACATCCAGAGAGGCTGGTGACGATACATCAGACCACGTCTCATTACCCTCAAAGTTTAGAGGAAGACGACATTCATCCAATCCATCAAGAATGAACAGAACTTCAAACTGATTTCTTTTTGTAAGGTTCAGTCTTTTTGTCTCTGGAAAAAACTCATTTAGCAGACCCATCAAGCTTTGTGTTTCTTTCTCCTTTAAGTTCATCTCTCTGAATGGAAGAGGAAATATGAAGCTGATGTCTTGATTTTCTTTTCCTTCACCCAATCCAGAACAAACTTTTGCACAGAGATGGTTTTTCCAATGCCAGCAACTCCTTTTGTCAGTACAGTTCTGATCTGCTTGTCTTGTTGTTCAGGAGCTTCAAATAAGTTTTTGCATTCAACCTGTATCTCCTGTGATTCATGACGTCTGGAAGTAACTTCAATCTGTCTTACCTCATGTTCAGTATTGACCTGTTCACTACCACCCTGAGTGATATAGAGATCTGTGTAGATGTTATTCATAAGCGTAGAATCGCCTTGCTTTGCAATTCCTTCAAACACACATTGGTACTTCTTTTTTAGGCTATATTTTAGCTGATGAATGAAGAACAGCTCATCTAAACAACAGAAGAAAAATACAGATTAGGGATGCTCATTGCGGTTAATTTTCCTGACCGACAACCGCTGCTTGTTATCTGAACATTAACTGTTAACTGATAAAATTAGAATAATAAATTAGTATTTAAAAAAAAAAGAATGGACAAGCATCTGTGATGATACATTAAAAATACAAACAAATATTTTAATTTAACGCGCAAACAGCAGCATACAGAGCAATGGCATCCTTTATGCAATGCAATGGCATTCACACATCTTCAAATTATCATGTACCAGCAGTGCTTCTGAGAACAGAGAAAAACAGAATAAAATAATAGAAATAAAAAAAAGAATAAAATAAATAGGCCTACACTAAATATATATGAAGAGTTCAGATGCAAAAGCCTCTAAGTGCCATTGGAAATTTTCATCTAAAATTAGCATTTTTATCAGGCTCCTATGTTTAGGTTCAGTAATTTTACTCTAATGGCAATGTATAGGCCCTTTTCTGTACAATTAAAGTGAAATAACTGAACATAAATATAGCAGCCTGATAAAAATGCTAATTTTAGAAGAATATTTCAGACGGCACTTAGAGGCTTTTGCATCTAAACTCTTCATATCAAATAAATAATTAACAAATTAAGATGACAAAACTAAAACACACACTGGATCCTTCTATGCGCTTTAAAGAACAGCATAGTCGCTTTCCCATCAGATCAGACAGTGCAAGTGCAAATAGCATATTTGTTAGCGATAGATACAATTTACAATAAGTGCAAATAGTGATGGATTCTATTTACACTAAGTGAAAATAGCAGTATTTTTTAACGATATGCTATTTACACTAAGTGCAAATAGCTATAGATTCTATTTACACTATGTTAAAATAGAAAGATTTTCTGCTATTTATACTACTTATTGCAAATAGTGGCAATTATCTGCACCTCAGTATTGTAGTACATTATAAAACAGTATGCAATAATAACGTATTGAGTGTAAATTATAGTTTTAATTCAAATTATTAAATGGATGCCACTTTATTGGGACAAAGCCCTCCCTACACCTACCCTAACCCTACCCAATACTTTTATTTTAAACTTTTTGATTATTTCCTTCATTTTTATTGAAAATAAATGCCTTTGTGATGCGATATGAGATTTGAAAAGGGAGAAAAAAAGTTCGGCAAAAGGCGGCCTCGAAATCAGGTCGATCGCGTCAAAAAGCATGTGCCTTACCATCTACACTACTGAAACTGATGCTGAATTAGCGTCTTTTTAGTGTTGACTAACCCAATCACACGTTAGTGTGCGGAGTTAGTGTAAATAGTCTTTGCCAACAAGGCGGGCTATTTGCACTTAGTGTAAATAGACACTCTGTAAAAATATAAAGTAGGCCTACCTCAGTGTACGTGTCTATTTTTTTATTTTATTTTGTAACATGTCGACATGCTGTGCGGATAGACTGGAGCGCTGCCTGTTAACTGTTAGACATGCGGAAAAAACCTAATATCACAAAAATCCCATCAATTTGCAGTTCGGGACTTTTCATCCACTAGTCATATACAGGTGCTGGTCATATAATTAGAATATCATCAAAAAGTTGATTTATTTCACTAATTCCATTGAAAAAGTGAAACTTGTATATTATATTCATTCATTACACACAGACTGATATATTTCAAATGTTTATTTCTTTTAATTTTGATGATTAGAGCTTACAGCTCATGAAAGTCAAAAATCAGTATCTCAAAATATTAGAATATTACTTAAGACCAATACAAAGAAAGGATTTTTAGAAATCTTGGCCAACTGAAAAGTATGAAAATGAAAAGTATGAGCATGTACAGCACTCAATACTTAGTTGGGGCTCCTTTTGCCTGAATTACTGCAGCAATGCGGCGTGGCATGGAGTCGATCAGTCTGTGGCACTGCTCAGGTGTTATGAGAGCCCAGGTTGCTCTGATAGTGGCCTTCAGCTCATCTGCATTGTTGGATCTGGTGTCTCTCATCTTCCTCTTGACAATACCCCATAGATTCTCTATGGGGTTCAGGTCAGACGAGTTTGCTGGCCAATCAAGCACAGTAACACCATGGTCATTGAACCAGCTTCTGGTACCTTTGGCAGTGTGGGCAGGTGCCAAGTCCTGCTGGAAAATGAAATCAGCATCTCCATAAAGCTTGTCAACAGAATTTCCTGGTAGATGGCTGCATTGAAAACACAGTGGACCAACACCAGCAGATGACATGGCAGCCCAAATCATCACAGGCTGTGGAAACTTCACACTGGACTTCAAGCAACATGGATTCTGTGCCTCTCCACTCTTCCTTCAGACTCTGGGACCTTGATTTCCAAATGAAATGTAAAATTTACTTTCATCTGAAAAGAGGACTTTGGACCACTGAGCAACAGTCCAGTTCTTTTTCTCCACAGCCCAGTTAAGATGCTTCTGACGTTGTCTCTGGTTCAGAAGTGGCTTGGTAGCCCTTTTCCTGAAGATGTCTGAGCGTGGTGACTCTTGATACACTGACTCCAGCTTCAGTCCACTCCTTGTGAAGCTCTCCCAAGTGTTTGAATCGGCTTTGCTTGACTGTATTCTCAAGCTTGCGGTCATCCCTGTTGCTTGTGCACCTTTTCCTAACCAAATTCTTCCTTCCAGTCAACTTTGCATTTAATATGCTTTGATACAGCACTCTGTAAACAGCCACACCTTTCGGTAATGACCTTCTATGACTTACCCTGTTTGTGGAGGGTGTCAATGTTCGTCTTCTGGATCATTGCCAAGTCAGCAGTCTTCCCCATTATTGTGGTTTCAAAGAACAAGAGATACCCAGAATTTATACTGTAGGGATGGTCATTTATTCAAACTCAAATGTAAATATTCTAATATTTTGAGATACTGATTTTTGACTTTCATGAACTGTAAGCTCTAATCATCAAAATTAAAAGAAATAAACATTTGAAATATATCAGTATGTGTGTAATGAATGAATATAATATACAAGTTTCACTTTTTGAATGGAATTAGTGAAATAAATCAACTTTTTGATGATATTCTAATTATATGACCAGCACCTGTATACTGCGGTCAGGCCAGCCTCCACTTTGAAAAACACTGTCATTCTAGCCCCCACGTTATTTTGTGGTGCACGCATATACTACGCGTTACGGTAATAGCGTGTTAAAACAGATCAGAGGAAAAGCAATCTTTAGCTTTCATTTATTGAGTCAGTTTCTCTGTCAATGAATGAATGAATGAATAAAAAAAAAAAAAGTTTAAATTGGTCTGATATAAATAAATAAATAGACCAATTAATATGAAAAAACCGTCTGATGAGAAATAACAAAAAGAAAGGCTTTTACAACTTGCATATAACCATTTTGTATCTGTAAATTCACATAGTTATAAAAATAAAACCCCGTCTCCACAAAAAAAGTTTCACTTTAGATTAACAGTACACCAGCCCAGGGTGTCACTTACATAATAAAAGCCCTACAAAAACCTCATATATGACCAGTTTTGTCTTTAAATTCAGGTACATTAACGTTAGTTAGTATGTAATGTTGCTGTTTGAGCATAAACGATATCTGCAAAGTTGCAGCGCTGAAAGTTCAATGCAAACAGAGATATCGTCTTTTAAAATTCTGGAAGTTTAATGCCTACAAAAACGTCTGGTACGGGACTACAACGAACTACTTCCCGGGTCTGATACGTCACAGACTCAGATAAACCCCGCCCTCAGGAACATGTAAGGAAGGGGGCGAGGCCATGCTGTGCTGCTTTAGAGAAGAGGAAGAGAAAACTAGGGGTGCATGTAAAAATCTATTCATATATGAATCGCGATTTTGTCTTCTAACAATTCTAATGGATTCACAAGTTTCAAAATCAATGTTCTAAAACAGCCGTTCTCAATCCTGTTCCACAAGTCGCCCTGCTCTGCATGTCTCCATCTCTCATTCAGATCGTCAGATCAGCTCCAACAAGCTGTTCCAATTATACATTTTCACATAGCAATGAGAAGCATTATACATGGACGCGTGTGCGGTGCCGTACTGTATTAAAGCTTTAATCAGAATAAAACCGTATATTAAAAGCTAACATAAGCAGTAGCATAATAACAGCGTATCTAAAAGTATGAGACAACAAACAAACATACCATTAAGGGCCGTGCTTGCACAGGTTCTGCGCGATCCTCTTCACTAATATCCTCTGCGTCTCAATCAGGCTCAAATTGATAAGCAATATAGACGACGCCATTGTTTACAACACAACCGGAGCACATGCCGCTGAGCTGAGGGGCGGGACATTTAGACGCACGCTCGGAGGTTTAGTGAATCACAACACACTGAGTCAGCTAACCAATCAGAGCCCATCGTGTATTTCTGAGGGAGGGGCTTCTTAAAAACAGGAAATAATCGAGGCGTTTGTCAGAGAAGGGACAGAGCGGTGTGGAATAAAGGTAAATTATATGAAAAATAATGCGTTTTTAAAAAAAACGAAGCATGAAGACATGTTAGACTGCACCCCATAAACACAATCAAGCCTAGAAAAAACCCAGTAAACCATCCCTTTAAAATAAAAGGGCTTTTATTATGTATTGCTACATCAGACAGCCCTGAAACTGACTCAGTGACACCCTGGGTTAGTGAACTATTAAAATGAATTGAAACTGGTCTGTGGAAACAGGGAATTTCCATTTTAGAAATATCTGAATTTAAAAACAAAACTGTTCATATATGCGGTTTTTGTATGGCTTTTATTATGTAATGCTACATCAGACAGTCCTAAAACTGACTGAGTGGCACCCTGGGGTTGTGAACTACTAATTTGACAAAAAAGTGGTATGTGGAAACGGAGTTTCTTTTTTAAAGTTATCCAAAATCAAAGACAAAATTGGTCATATATGAGTTTTTGGAGGGCTTGTATTATGTAATGCTACATCAGACAGTCCTAAAACTGACTGGAGGCGCAGTGATATTACGCAGCGCCTGAAAGTAGTCCCCAGCTATATTATAACTAGTTTACCTAGCTGGGGACTACTTTCAGGTGCTGCGTAATATCACTGCGCCTCCTGCCGCGGCAAAGTTCCTTGATTATTACACCGGAATGAGAGTAGTTCCTAATCATATCAGCCTAGAAAATCACAACTTTTCATTTTCCGCCGGTCTTAGTACACGATATAACTACAGAAGAGTCAAGTTTTAAATAGGAAAACTATCGAAACATTTTTGAACGTGATGCTACTGGTCTAAGAGGATTCAATGATCTATGCTAAGCTATGCTAAAGTGCTATCGCCAGATCCGGAGATCGGCTGAATGGATTCAAAAACGGTAAAACTCAACTTATTAACTCTGAAGGAGTTGGAGAATGAGCCTATTTCCAAAAAAAGTGGAGTGTTCCTTTAAGATTCAAGCCATTATAGAGGTAACAGAACTTGAAGCTGCTTTGAAACAATGTGTATTGTGGATGCTATGTAAATAAATACATTGACTTGACCGAACCGATGCCGAACAACTATGCAAGCGATCAAATAACGAAACTTAATCCGTACAAAAAGTGGCCGGGTATTAACGAGCTACCGCAAATAACATTACCATATATGATTTCCTTCTATTAGTGGTGTGAGGGCTTACAGTTTAATGCAAATCACTGTATCTATAATATATTAAATCTACAGAGATGAATTATAAAGCCACATTTTATTTTAGATGTTTACCATACGAGTTTCAGTTTAATTTTCATCCGAGTGTCATGAATCCGGGTCCACGACGCTCCCTCTCACCACCAGAGGTCACTGTCTCCCCGTTCAATTCCCCAAACTCCACTCACCTCATTATTGTTTAATTTGCCCCAGCTGTGTTCCTGATTGCTGTCCCTTCTTAAGCTCCCTGTGTTTTCTGTTCTGCTCTCGTTCGTCTCACTTTTGTGCCAGGTATGCCTGTTATTTACGTCTGCCCTGTGCCTCGTGTATGTCTTGTTTTCAGTACTTGTGTTTGCTCTGGCTTTTTCCCCTTGAGTGGTTTCAGTTGTGTTTTGTTTATTTTATAATTTGTTAATAAAGAAGATTCCTTTTGCCAGCACTTGAGTCTTCGTTCCTCCCAACCCGTGACAGTGAGCGAGACATTTGAAGACTCAGCGGCAATGGGAATCTTCTTGTACCAACTCCTGGTCGACAGAGGAATCAGGCCCCAGCCAGTGGGCCACATCCTTGCCCACAAGACAATCGCCCTTTTGGGTATTACGCGAAGACCTCTTGAGGTAGGCCAGGAGCTGGGGATTAGAGGAGCAACCTCATCCAGCTGTTTTAGCGGGCCTGGATGAGCCTGTCAACCGGGAGGAGCTGGGGAGATAGGTCCTATTGGGAGATGGTCGACCACGTCATCTACTTGAAGGAGGTGGAGCTGCGGGAGGGTGCCCCCTCCCAATCTGGGCTGTTGCTCCAAGACCTCCTCGGATCGTGCCAGCCACTTCCAGTGTCTCGGGGTCTTTCTTTGGCCGCCCGGGCCGAGGCGCAGTGTGGAGGATCCTCCGCTGATGTCGGTGAGGGCGGCGGCACCACTCACAAGGCTCCAGCGCCCGCTCACAAAGCTACGGCGGGGATATCCGCGGAGCTTTTCTCTGAGGGCAGGGCTCATCTCAGGCCTTCTCGGCGGCGGTGCCCGCTCACAAGGCTCTCGGCGGCGGTGCCCGCACACAAAGCTCCCAGCGGCGGTGCCCGCTCACAGTTCCTCCGAGCGGCGGTTCCCACTCGCGAACCTCTCGGCGGTGCCCGCTCGCGAACCTCCAGCGGCGGTGCCCGCTCACAAAGCTCCAGGCGGCGGTGCCCGCTCACGAACCTCTCGGCGGTGCCCGCTCACAGTTCCTCAGGCGGCGGTGCCCGCTCACGAACCTCTCGGCGGCGGTGCCCGCTCACGAACCTCTCGGCGGCGGTGCCCGCTCACGAACCTCTCGGCGGCGGTGCCGCTCACGAACCTCTCGGCGGTGCCCGCTCACGAACCTCTCGGCGGTGCCCGCTCACGAACCTCGGCGGCGGTGCCCGCTCACAGTTCCTCCAGGCGGCGGTGCCGCTCACGAACCTCTCGGCGGTGCCCGCTCACAGTTCCTCCGGTGGCGGTGCCCGCTCACAAAGCTCTCGGCGGCGGTGCCCGCTCACAGTTCCTCCAGGCGGCGGTGCCCGCTCACAAAGCTCCAGGCGGTGCCCGCTCACAAAGCTCCCGAGGCGGCGGTGCCCGCTCGCGAACCTCTCGGCGGCGGTGCCCGCTCACAAAGCTCCCAGCGGCGGTGCCCGCTCGCGAACCTCTCGGCGGCGGTGCCGCTCGCGAACCTCTCGGCGGCGGTGCCCGCTCACAGTTCCTCGAGGCGGCGGTGCCCGCTCACAGTTCCTCGAGGCTGCGGTGCCCGCACACAAGGTTCCAGCGGCGGTGTCCGCACACAAGGTTCAGGCGGCGGTAGCCGTTCACGATCGTCAGCGGCGTTGGCGTTCACGATCGTCGAGCGGCGGTAACGCTCACGATCCTCACAGGATCCCAGCGGCGGTGTCCGCACAGGGTTCAGGCGGCGGTGTCCGCTCGCGGTCCTCAGCGGCGGTGTCCGCACAAGGTTCCCGAGGCGGCGGTGTCCGCACACAGGGTTCCCGAGGCGGCGGTGTCCGCACACAGGTTCCCGAGGCGGCGGTGTCCGCCGCGTCCTCCCGAGGCGGCGGTGTCCGCACACAAGGTTCCCGAGGCGGCGGTGTCCGCACAGGGTTCCCGAGGCGGCGGTGTCCGCACACAAGGTTCCCGAGGCGGCGGTGTCCGCACACAAGGTTCCCGAGGCGGCGGTGTCCGCACACAAGGTTCCCGAGGCGGCGGTGTCCGCACACAAGGTTCCCGAGGCGGCGGTGCCCGCTCACGAACCTCTCGAGGCGGCGGTGCCCGCTCACGATCCTCTCGAGGCGGCGGCGCCCGTTCACAAGGCTCCCGAAGCAGCGGAGCCAGCCATTGCCCGTTTCAGGGTGGCAGCTCCGCACACGCTGCTGTGGTGGCCGCTGGTTCTGCCCTGGGTCCCCATCCCGCCGGCGCTGCCTCAGTCTCCAGGTCCCCCACCAGCACATGGACCTGGCCCCCCCATCCCTCCCCTTCCCCTGCTCCGTTCCGCCTGGCCATCCCCTGGTTGGGTGCTTGGAAATGTCTGGGAGCCATTCCTTAGAGGGGGTCCTGTCATGAATCCGGGTCCACGACGCTCCCTCTCACCACCAGAGGTCACTGTCTCCCAGTTCAATTCCCCAAACTCCACTCACCTCATTATTGTTTAATTTGCCCCAGCTGTGTTCCTGATTGCTGTCCCTTCTTAAGCTCCCTGTGTTTTCTGTTCTGCTCTCGTTCGTCTCACTTTTGTGCCAGGTATGCCTGTTATTTACGTCTGCCCTGTGCCTCGTGTATGTCTTGTTTTCAGTACTTGTGTTTGCTCTGGCTTTTTCCCCTTCGGGGTGGTTTCAGTTGTGTTTTTGTTTATTTTATAATTTGTTAATAAAGAAGATTCCTTTTGCCAGCACTTGAGTCTTCGTTCCTCCCAACCCGTGACACCGAGTTCCATAGTGAATGTAGACATATTTAATGTTTATATGATTCAACTTAGATCGTGTTGGAATGATCAACAGCCATAGCCCTTATCAATGTCTGCAGATAAAACCTCGGCTTTTTCGGCTTTCTAACGCGGAGAAAGCACGTTTTTCACACCGGCCGTGCAAAGGGATATAGCAATTGATGATACAGTAAGCCTTAACCACTGCAACACGATCTTAAGAAGAATAATATAAACATTAAATAATATAAAACGTCTACCTATAACTAAAACCACTCAGTCTCCGCTGTAGCTCCCTTGCCCTAAATTCCCAGAATGCATTGCCGCTGTGACGACACATTCCCAGACTGCATTTTTACTAAATATTTGTGAAAAAAAAAAAACTAATAAAAAAATAATGATAAAAAAAACCTTTTAAACCATTTAACTGATAGTATTAATCAGTTAAAATTCTTACTTATGGTGGGTCTCTTACCTTCTAGAGTATCAGCAGCTTCATCTTGCTTCATATCTCTCAAGAAGTGGAGTGTGAGATCAAGAGCTGCTTCTTTGATACTGCATCTATTCTCATTAAAGTCCATCACAAAGTTTTGTGTGTTCTCTTTTTGTAATATTTTCTTAAAATTGTCCAGCTCATTTTTCAGAAATTATATTATTTTCCTCTCAAGATTCTACAAACACAGCCAAAAAAAGAAGACAGAACAACAATAATAGTAAGTCCCTTGTTTGTCTGAGTTATTGTAACAGAGACATTAATTTTCTTCCTCCGTAAACTATTAGTGTCTTAAGAAAACAAGTTGCACTAAAATGAAACCACAGATGCACATGCAGTAGTTGAAAAAAAAAAAAAAAAACTTATGAAAATATATTTTTCCTACCTGGAAGATCCACAGAAGATTGTCTGTGAAATTCTTGTGGTTCCTGCGAGTCTGGGAGTTTGAATCTAATGTCTCATATTGAAGTCTGTGAGCAAATAAAGAAAAAAAAACACTGAATATCCAGGCAAACTATCACAGAAATAAAAAGGAAAGCATTGGCTGTGAGTACTGTGATAAATATTTGAAACTAAAAAGTTTCATAATAAGTATTCACTGTATTCACAGTCTATGTGTGACCAAAAATAAAAACACACAAAATACCTTTTGATTGATGATGGTTTTTTCTCACTGAGGTTCGGCATGTCACCTTTTGACTGGTCACTCTTCACAGACACAGAGCTGAAAACATCTGAATCTGATCTATCACTGATGACACAAAGAACAGAGATGGAAAAAGTAAAACATTTTATTACAGCAGATGCTTCAGTCTCATTTAAAAAGCGTTAAATTTTGAAACTGGTAATTAAATGCAGTATAGCTGTACATCTGTCCTCCCCGACTATGGACTGTGCAACTGAATTACTGAAAATAACTCCTGACCAAATTTTAATCTATTTTTTACCTCTGCAGTTTAAATAAACAATACATCATGCATCATCCACTCAACAATGTTTTTTGCTTTAATAATAGTAATTTCTTAAATAAGCTAACTTCAACAACATAAAGGCAGATCCCCTTAGCACATTTTTTTCCTTCAATTCCTGCATCCTCATTTTCTTTCCTCTCATCCTAAGAGGGTGGAGCTCAGACTCAAGGAAAGGTAAAGAGGATGCACAAATAAGAAATGAGAAGCATCCATTGTGTTCATTTATTTATTGTTCTTTACAGTCAGGTTATATCACATATACCACAGTGAAGAAATAATGCAATGCTATAATGTACAACACATGAAATACCTTTTGATTGATGATGGTTTTTTCTTACTGAGGTTCGGCATGTCACCTTTTGACTGGTCACTCTTCACAGACACAGAGCTGGATACAGGTGAACCTGACCTTACACTAAAGACACAAATAACATTTTTTTTTAACTACAGGAGTTACTTCAGTCTCATTTGAAAAGGTTTT
Organism: Onychostoma macrolepis; assembly: GCF_012432095.1. Classification (NCBI taxonomy): domain Eukaryota; kingdom Metazoa; phylum Chordata; class Actinopteri; order Cypriniformes; family Cyprinidae; genus Onychostoma; species Onychostoma macrolepis. The sequence continues at coordinate 11,870,735 of NC_081176.1, read as the reverse complement.
AATGTTGCATATGATAATTAAATGCAGTATAGATGTGCATCTGTCCATCACGACTATTGATGGATTGATGAACATTTATGTTTGGTTGCATGATCTCTTTTCCATGGTAAATGTAAGCTTGTTGTGGCTGCCTGTGTAACTGTATTACTGGAAAGAAAATCCAAACCGAGTTCAATCAAGGTTACCAGACGCTGTGTTCCATCATTTACAAACGTATTCAGTCTGATTCTCTCACAAAAACCAAGGCAGAGAAACAATGCAATGCTATAATATACAGCACATGAAATACCTTCTTGTAGTTGATTGTTTTTTCTCACTGCGGTTCGGCATGTCACCTTTTGACTGGTCACTCTTCACAGACACAGAGCTGAAAACATCTGAATCTGATCTATCACTGATGACACAAAGAACAGAGATGGAAAAAAGTAAAACATTTTACTACAGCAGATACTTCAGTCTCATTTAAAAAGCGTTAAATGTTGAAAATGGTAATTAAATGCAGTATAGCTGTGCATCTGTCCTCCCCGACTATGGACGGACCCTGTGCAACTGAATTACTGAAAATAACTCCTGACCAAATTTTAATCTATTTTTACCTCTGCAGTTTAAATAAACAACACATCATGCATCATCCACTCAACAATGTTTTTTGCTTTAATAATAGTTATTATGAATTTCTTAAATAAGCTAACTTCAACAACATAAAGGCAGATCCCCTTAGCACATTTTTTTCCTTCAATTCCTGGATCCTCATTTTCTTTCCTCTCATCCTAAGAGGGTGGAGCAGGTTATATCACATATACCACAGTGAAGAAATAATGCAATGCTATAATGTACAACACATGAAATACCTTTTGATTGATGATGTTTTTTCTCACTGAGGTTCGGCATGTCACCTTTTGACTGGTCACTCTTCACAGACACAGAGCTGAATACAGGTGAACCTGATCTATCACTAAAGACACAAATAACATTTTTTTTTAACTACAGGAGTTACTTCAGTCTCATTTGAAAAGGTTTTAATGTTGCATATGATAATTAAATGCAGTATAGATGTGCATCTGTCCATCACGACTATTGATGGATTGATGAACATTTATGTTTGGTTGCATGATCTCTTTTCCATGGTAAATGTAAGCTTGTTGTGGCTGCCTGTGTAACTGTATTACTGGAAAGAAAATCCAAACCGAGTTCAATCAAGGTTACCAGACACTGTGTTTCATAATTTACAAACGTATTCAGTCTGGTTCTCTCACAAAAACCAAAGCAGAGAAACAATGCAATGCTATAATATACAGCACATGAAATACCTTTTTGTAGTTGATTGTTTTTCTCACTGCGGTTCGGCATGTCACCTTTTGACTGGTCACTCTTCACAGACACAGAGCTGAAAACATCTGAATCTGATCTATCACTGATGACACAAGAACAGAGATGGAAAAAGTAAAACATTTTACTACAGCAGATACTTCAGTCTCATTTAAAAGCGTTAAATGTTGAAAATGGTAATTAAATGCAGTATAGCTGTGCATCTGTCCTCCCGACTATGGACGGACCCTGTGCAACTGAATTACTGAAAATAACTCCTGACCAAATTTTAATCTATTTTTACCTCTGCAGTTTAAATAAACAACACATCATGCATCATCCACTCAACAATGTTTTTGCTTTAATAATAGTTATTATGAATTTCTTAAATAAGCTAACTTCAACAACATAAAGGCAGATCCCCTTAGCACATTTTTTTCCTTCAATTCCTGGATCCTCATTTTCTTTCCTCTCATCCTAAGAGGGTGGAGCAGGTTATATCACATATACCACAGTGAAGAAATAATGCAATGCTATAATGTACAACACATGAAATACCTTTTGATTGATGATGTTTTTTTCTCACTGAGGTTCGGCATGTCACCTTTTGACTGGTCACTCTTCACAGACACAGAGCTGGACACATGTGAGCCTGATATTACACTAATGATACCAAGAGTAGATAGACAAAAAGAAAATAAAAAATGACTACATGAGATTCATGTGTGTCTGATATCTGCATGTGCTTTCTCTATTCCTCCAGAAAAATGCATGCATGCACACATAATTTACAGTTTAAAAGTTAACAATCATTCTACTTTACTGGCTCACATTGGTTTAAGGAGTTCTAATGTAGTTAAGATGTGAGATTAAATATATATGTTTCATGATTTTTAAAAATACTTGACTAACTGAACTTTTTTTTTTTTTCAATGGACAGTTGAGATGCTGTCGCTACACAGTTCAGTCAGCATACTTCAATTAAATTAACTGTGTAGTTATTGTCTGTCAATAAATGTCTGTTTTACATCACTATCTACATACCCAGTGCTGAGGTTTAGTGCTGAACTGTGACTGTAAATTTGATTAATTGTAAATGATTTTGCTTTTCAGATGTTAGATATTTAATATATACTGGCTACTTTTTAAAATGTTTTTATGTTCATTTTTAGTCATGTCTATTACCTATAATGATTTGCAATGATGACAAATGATGAATTTATAGTCCCAAATCATCTACAGCCATAGCAGAAGCACTGTTCTGAGCAACAGGTCTGTTTTTAAGATGCTTTGTTAAAAATTACATAATTACATAGATTGCAAAGCATCTGCAAATATAAAACAATGCTTGTTAAAGTTTTGTTATTCATACAAGAAAGAAAAAAAAAAAGATACCTTGACAGAGTTTAAAATGGTTCTCTGAAAACAGACTCAGTCTTACCTCTGTTTCTCCGAGAGACTCATCTCAGACAGAGAGTCCTTCCTTCGCTTCTCTGACATACTGCAGCTGAACAGATCAACACTGGTTTGTAAAAAAAAAAAATATCAGCCGTTCAGTTTGACCTGGAGATGATGATGTTACTTAGATGCAACATGGCAGTTATTATTCAAGAAAATAATGAAGAACACTGAGCTGGCAAAAAAATAAAAAAGTGAGTTACAATAAAAAATATTGCCATTTTAATGAATTCTTAATCATTTCAGATCCTTTAATGAGTTTAACTGACACATGGCTCCAATTATAAGTTCATGAAATAGACACTGTGCTTAAATTGATCCCAGTTTGTTACGTTTTTGTATTGAAGTTTAATATAATTTTACAGTCATGTGCTCCTAAAATAACCAATTGATTACATGTAACCTGAATTATAGTGGCCATACTACATAACTAATATATAATATAATAAAAATGCTATGTTAACAGAAATATGCACTTTATTAAAAGCAGATTTATGCTACGTTCTTTTTAGAAAGAGAGAGAGAGAGAGAGAGAGAGAGAGAGAGAGTTGCTAAAGACCATCGATTCCGCGTCTCAAAAACAACAGTTTTTAAACAGCCCAGTTTCGATTTTCAAAACCCCTTTCCAATAAACTTCATATTATACATGTAATTTCTGGAATGTTCTTCGTCTGATTATCTCTGATCGGAATATAGCCTATGAAGAAAAAAACAAAAACAAACCCGGAATAAGATAACGTTAGGCCTCCTGTAAATTAAATTTTAAATCGCGTTTACATATACACTCTGAAAGCCCTATTTTATTTCCCAAAATAACTGTGATAGAGAAATTATTCAAACTTACAGTTTTGTGCACAAAAAGAGAATTTAGAAGTATCTGAAGCACATTTTTTTTGTCCTTTAGGCCTGTTGTTTGTCACGTCGCAAGAATCCAAACAAAATTCCAGTGTCTGGTAAAGTATTCCGTGACATTAAACTGCTCTGTGTTTGACTTCTGAAGCGATTCGATCTGTCTCATTTAGTCATTCTGACATCTTCATTCCCAGCAATAGCTTCTTTGTTTACGTGTGTAGATTAATGTTACTTTCGTTTTCGTCTTTGTGGTTTTTTACTGACGTCTGTCTGCGGACTGCAAGAGAGGGGCGTAACTGGAAGTTGTCCAAATCACACAGAACCACGCGAGATGTCAAAACGAGAAGATTTTCATACAGTGGTATTGTTTATGTAGTTAATCATCTTTTAAAACTAAGGTGTACCTAAGCAATATATAATTCAAAAGGTGTAAAGAAGCTATCCCCCGGTTTCACAGACAAGGCTAGTCAAGAGTAGTCCCAGACTAAAATGCATGTCTGGGCTGTTTTAACTGAAAGCAACTTGAACTGACTGATCTTAAAATAATTGTTTTGTCTCAAGATGCACATCAGTAGTGTTTTTATCCAAGGCACGTTTATAAAAGCTACTCAAATGTCCTAATTGAACTATGACCTAATCCTGGCTTAATCTAAACCCTGTCTGTGACCTACATAATATATAGCATATTTGTGATTTTGCTGTAAAAACACGTTTTATAATGCATAACTAACAGGAGAGCTCCATTAAGTACACATACGTCTCAAAAGTGGATTTACATAAACCATATACATCTTAAAGATGATTACTAAATGTTTATTTAACATCTGACAGGATTATCTTTGATCAGTAGATGAGCACATCTAATAGACATGAAACAGATCTGAGTGTGTTATGTATGTGTGCTGTTATGTAGAGTTCACTGTCGTCAACACTGCTTTAGATGAATGTAAGTCATGTAAACAAACAAATCTACATAAAGTAACTGAACATAAGTTATCTATTTTATTTATCCATTAGTAATATTAATAATTTAAGGAACATTTGTGTTGGATAAAAAGGGAGTTACATCAGCAGCTACCTCAACATGTAAATGCAGTATTGAGCAGATAATCACAGAGCTGACTGAATCTTGTCTGGATGTTACAGGGACAGAAGAGACACACAAGTGTTTATCCGCTGAAGAGTGACTGATGAAGGAATGCTGCCATCAAAGTCTCTCAGTGAGTACACTATTGAAATGAATTAAACATCTTTTAAATCTTAAATTGTAGTTTATTGTAATTATTGTAATTTCAAACAGAGCTATTACAGCACTTTTCTGATTCTTGATTCCTGTGCATTTGCTGCAGATCTTCTGTGGTGGAGCAGGCCTGCAAGGCAAGGTGACAGCGACATTTGTGAAAAAAAGGGAAAACCTCAAACAAAAGGATAAAGTAAGATCATTTTGTTACTTCTAATACGGAGTTCAGATGACATTGTACTGTTAAAATGACTGATTTTGTATTATGTTTGGGCGTTTTTTGTATGATCTGAAAAGTCTGCAGACTGCTGTGAGCGCTGAGGATGGAGAGTCCACAGCAGCATCCTGGAAATGGTCCAGTGCCATGAATGAGACGCTCCATCACTGCACCTGCCCTCATCTGGACCAGATGCTGCTGTGGTCTCTTCATCATCAGTGACCCCAGAGCCAGCGAGAACATCTAGAGAAAGACCAAAATACATTGAGGATGTGATATTGGTCAAGTTTGTTCTGCTGGTCTCTGTTCATACAATGAAGGCTGACTTTCAGAAGCTTCAAAAGCATCATCAAAAAATGTCATGAAGCTTTTATCCAAAGTGATTTACAGTGCTCTTATTACAGGGACCCACAATCCTCTGGATCAACCTGGAGAAAAGAGCCTTGCTGAAGGACACACCGGTGACGAACCAGGAACCTTCTGCTCACCAGTTCAGTCAGCACAAATATGCTATATATTATGTAGGTCACAGACAGGGTTTAGATTAAGCCAGGATTAGGTCATAGTTCAATTAGGACATTTGAGTAGCTTTTATAAACATGCCTTGGATAAAAACACTACTGATGTGCATCTTGAGACAAAACAATTATTTTAAGATCAGTCAGTTCAAGTTGTTTTCAATTAAAACAGCCCAGACATGCATTTTAGTCTGGGACTACTCTTGACTAGCCTTGTCTGTGAAACTGGGGGATAGCTTCTTTACACCTTTTGAATTATATATTGCTTACACCTTAGTTTTAAAAGATGATTAACTCCATAAACAATACCACTGTATGAAAATGACTAACACACTTCAATTTAAACGGTTATTTCGGGGGGAAAAAAATATTCTCACCCTGTCTCTATACAAGCGTCCATCTTGCCAATAACATCTCGTTTTGACATCTCCCGTGGTTCTGTGTGATTTGGACAACTTCAAGTTACGCCCCTTTCTTCAAGTTACGCCTCCTTCCAGTTACGCCCCTCTCTTGCAGTCCGCAGACAGACGCTATTGAAACACTACATTCATTATTGTGCCTGGACTATTAGCTGGATACTGTAAATGCCTGCCATCCTGTGGTTTGTATTTATTTCGTACATTTAATCCGTCTGTTTGTATTAGGAAGTAGGTTACTATTACAGATAGGCTACATATGTATTTATGTTATGAGGGCAAAAGGTTTAACTATCAGCTAATGAAGAAGCATTTCTTAGTTTTGCAAAGGGAATTTAAATTGCGTTGCCTCCATTCTACTGGCAGCCTGCCTTATATCCATACTTTAGTAAATTTATCCAGCTGTTGTAAGGAGCATGTCATCTGTATATGTAACAGATTTGATCTTTCCTGTCCCAACTTGACTATCATTCATTCAAGTTTATTTATCCCAATACCATTACATTCCCTGTACAGCTGACTTTTGATAATGGCTGGTGATCATAAATACACTTTACATGATGTGAGAAACTGCAGATACATTTTACATTCAATCAGTAGACTGATGGCAGTCTGAGGTGCAGCATTATATCCTAAATCAATATAAGTAATTGCGTAAGATTTGATTACATTATACTAATGCATTTGATTATTAAGATGCACGTTTCTCTCTCAAATGGTTGTCAAGATCTTCAGTGACACACAAATACATGACACAAATTTAGTCTTTAGTTCAAACTTGTATTATTAAAGCTCATAAATTAATACTAAATACAACTGACCTCAGATTCAAAAATCAATTTTGGGCTGCACAACATGTAAAGAGGTGAGGTCTCTGGGGCCAGAAAAACAACAGGGGGATGACACTAGCAAAGGATTCGGTCACAGATATTAAAAAACAGCAATAAGCACTCTGGAAATGTACCAAACACAATGCCATGTCCATATATATTTGTGCATTAAAACAGACTTAAACTTAAATACAAAAAAAATGAAGACATTTTATGTAATATATAAATATGAGTATGATGCAAAAAAAGAAGAAGTATGATGCAAGTGTGTATGCATAATGCATAATATATGATGTATAAAAATGCAAAATGAATTATGGCCTACAAATATTTAAAAATATAAAAATGGGACATACTGAGAATACAGATTCAGATCTTTGTACATACAGACAACAATTTAACATTCACATTTCTTACTTTCACTTTTAGTTCATTTGATATATGTTAGTGTTAAATTTTACAATCAGAATTATGCTTAGCAATATTTGAATCGTTTCATTATGGATTTAATCCAAACATCATGATTTCAGGCCCCATAATGCACTCCCAGACTCGTGCGTATTCGACCCATCTCTTTTCTGACCAGACCCTTTTCCTGCCTCTGCTCCACCTGTAAATAAAACCAAAAGATTTGTATGAACACTAAACAAGATTAATCATTCAATATTACTTGTGTACATGTATGTTTTTATTAATTCTGCATTATTAATTTGAAAGTCTGAGCTTCTTCCAACCTGTGTACATTAGAATCTGAAACAATGAATGTGAAATAGAAACAGATCTTTTATATATTGTGACATATATCCAAGTCTAACATATAAAAAAAAAAAAAAAAAAAAATCCAGTAACGTTGACTGAATTTTTACGATCACTTTTTTATTTTAAGGGGACTGGATGCAGATCTGAATGCAAGAATAGGCATAGGAGAAAAGTCTGTTGTTTAAGTACAATTTGACATTTCATTTTATTATACATTCAGTGAAGATAATCGGAGTATATGTGCACATATATATATTTTTTTTTTCAATGTCAGACAAGATGTTTAATCTGTTAACAGCAACATCTTCAGATAAAATTCAATTACAGCACCAAAACTAACAGATATCTAACTCAACAATAGGATTGCTAAATAAAACAATACTGTCCAGTACAGGCAATTCTAGTCCGTATATTTGAAGAATTATTATTTTTTAAACAAAATTGGGTATCAGCACATCAGTATTGTTGATATAGCATGAAAAACAAATATACAGCAACCATTTTCACAAGTTTCAGAACTATGTGATTCCCATACAAATGTTCATCACACACTCACTGAAAAAAAAGAAAACATTTACAGAATTTTTATATTTCTTCTCAGGCAAGTAATGTCCATGCAGTTCTATAAGGTTGGAAAACAAGCATTACAATTAAGTCACCAGTTGTGTCCTCGGCCTTCAATATGGACAGTGACTGGCTTGAAACGTTTAATTCTCCACTTGCTGAAAAACTGTCCTTAGTGTGTTTTTAACCATTTAATTGAGTGTTTAATCTTATCATTATACATTACTGACACTCTATCCTCCAATTTGTTACTGTTAAGTGCTTTGACACAATCTGTATTGTTAAACGCGCTATATAAATAAAGGTGACTTGACTTATTACCTAAACCACATATTAATATGTTTTATATTTTTAAAATGAAAACGAATAGGGTTGTGCTTTATATTTTGAAGAAAATGAAAAGGCAGTGTTTGATATCATTTCGTTTTATTGTAATGCATGTACGTGTTGCATGAACCACATTTTTGTGGCTATTTTAAATGAAACAGAAAAGAGGCAATGCTGTTTGATATAATATTTTGTTTCACTGTAATGTATGTACGTTCCCTGAATTACATTTTTGCGGCTATTAATATGTTTAAAAGAAAACGAAAAGAGGCAGTGGTGTTTGATATCATATTTCGTCGTATTGTAAAAACATACAGTGAGGATAACCGGAGTAGCCAAGGCGAGCTGACTGATGTTATCAAGTACGCTGCTGTTTCATTTGCAGAATTACCGGACTTGCGTCCTCCCGTCCTCTGCAGTCCACACTCCCCTCTTTGCGTACTTGGTATTGAGAAACGGCCTTTGCCAAAACCACGTGATCTGTGACGTCCGAAGCTTCGTTTCGCACACAACCACGTGACTGCTTCCTGTTTCCAGAGTTGGATCCCCTTTGCTCCTTCTGTGGAGTGGAAGACGAGTCTGTTCCTCATCTTTTTTGGGACTGTATTCATGTAGCTACTTTTTGGGAGAAATTTTGTCTGTTTGTACGTGCTTCTTTATTAGTCAACTTTTCTTTGATGTTTAAGGATGTCTTATTTGGATTTTATAATTCTGACCAAAATTTAAAAGACAAATATTTTCTTATAAATCTATTTATTTTTCTAGCCAAGTTTTTTGTACACAAGTGTAAGTTTTGTCTGTCAAACCTCTTTTTATAATTTTTTGCAAAGACCTTAAATGTTATTTGGGTACCATCTCTTCTTCTAACAATGCCAAAGCATTAAAGTCTGTTACAATCTGCACAAAGTATAATATTTCAGCTTTTTTGTAATGAAAACCAAAAGGGTCTCAAGGCTTTTCTCTCTCTCTTGAATTTAGTTTAAGTTTTTGTTACCCCTGGCTCAATTTTATTTGTATTTATTTTTATTTTGACTTGCTTTTATTTTACTTCCCTTCACTGGCTTTTTGTCTTCTGAATTAGTGTTTATTTTTGCTCTTAATTGTGACATTGTACTTGTTGTTATATTTGTTCAATAAAATAAAAATAAAAACGTGACTGCTTCCTGTTCTGTTTAAAATAACACGATCGAACCACTTTCGCAGTTTGAAGTGTCACTCACCTTCTTTGAATAAATCATACGAATAAATATTTGTACATGTAGTTTTGTGCATGTTCATTTTGTATTAATTCCCGCTTCACAATCACTTCAGCTGACCATTCTGATAATCTTCTTTTATTTTGATCATATATGCATATCATATATTCTTGCCTATTTTGTTTCCACAAATTTATTCACAGACTCATTCATATATTGTGTAAAACAATGACTGGCATGTAAAAGACCTATTAGAGTGAATACTTTCTTTGCTTTATTTTGATAGCACAAACTGATTTATTATCTGAAACAATCCAAAAATGGCTGGGTCGTCTGGGACGCTAAGGCAGCTTTTTCCACCTTTTGACCACAAGATGTCGTTAGTGTGCATCGTCTTGAAAAGCTTCGAGTAATGAACCTTTTGATACAGTTGAGGGGAAGCCTAGGTGCTTCGCAAAGCTTAATTTTTCCATCACTAATTTCCACTGAATTGCATAAGAACTTCTCATAAACCTACGGTCATACCTCCAAGACACTGATGTTGAAATACCTCTCATCTCAGTTTACAGCACAAGCCTGTCATATCAACCTGAATCATGTTTAAAGTATGTATAAGTAGTAACAGAACAACATTTTTAAACATTTTATTAGTAAATTGACATTTCAAAATGTTGTAAGACTTCCATGTGTGGACAAGGATTCTCAGAATGAAGACTCAGCTGCTATTGCTGAGCATTGCTTTTGTGTTGAAACTGGAATCGACAAGATGTGTGGATCATTTGAAAGTGGCCACTAGATGTCACTGGTACACTCTTGTGTACAAGAGATTGAACCTTTAGAGTTAAAAAAAGAACTTTAAAGTGCAAATATGAACTTCTAGCCATCAAAAAGGTTCAAAGTTGAGCTTAAAGGTTCTATAATGATCCACTGGTTATTTAGCAGTTATTTTTTTTAACCTTTGTTGTGGTAAAAGGTTCATATTAGTTCTTTCATGAACCTTAAGATATACTGTAAAGACTAGACTGAGTGCAGTTAGAACACCATTTGCTTGTTACATTAGTAAATTACTAATTCACAAACTCAGTATTAATGAATTTACTCTTATTCAGTTACTAATTGTAATGTCAGATGCAGTTGTGGCCTCCATCAGTTTAACCAAAATGTTTAGGCCTTGAGTTGATACAATGTGTTTCGTCTGTGCCCCATGCACCTCACATATCTCTAAATTGCACAATAACCTTTAGGGCACCATGTTGTTGTCAATTTTTTGAACACAAATTAAAAATCACAAAAATCAAAGTTCAGTTTTATGTTCATAAATGAACAAGAAGCTATTCTGTGTTAAATTGAGAGGGTGAAATTCTTACCCCTAAAAATAAACTTTATATTCAATAGGCTATCTTCATATTTTACACCTGTAGCCTACATTATTTAAAAGTTCCCCATACCACATTCAACCTTCAAATCTCAGAAAGCCTACTAATGTGACAAAAAAATTGACAAAAGTGAATTATTTTAAATGAATCTGGTTGGCAAACACCTTTTAGACATGATCAGGTTGGGCACGTGTTTATATTATTGAGGAACACCATTATGTCATTCTGTAACACTCAGAGGTGGACAATAATGAAGTAAATTTACTTGAGTATTGTACTCAAGTACACGTTTTGAGTATCTGTACTTTCATCGAGTATTATTTTTCTGGAAACTTGCGACTTTAACTTCACTATATTTGAAAGACAAATATTGTATTTTTTATATCAAGGTCCCCAAGTAGAAAGTCGTTATATGTAGCAGTTTCTACAGTGTGTGCATTTCAGATTCACTGAACCTTTTTTTCTGTGAAAATCCGGCCTGCGATCTGCCAGGACCTTCCTGTGTTGCCAAGTCTTACAGAATTTCTAAGCCTGCAGTTTTCCGCCTAGCATTGAATGGACATTTGGCTGATATATTTTACGCAAATCTGGCAACCTCTGGATCTTCCCCACTAAACTAATGTAAACGTCTGCGCTACTGCACAGCTAAAAGCGCTCTAAAAAGGCAGGTGTTAACTCATTAAAGCCCTTTGGAAAATTAACCATATTTTTACTATAGTAACCATAACTATGGTATTTGCAGTAAAATCACAGTATCCACAAATTTACTATTATCTGACTACATAACCATAATTATGCTATTTGTAGTAACTTCAGTAACCACAAATTTACCATAGTTTCATTATAGTAACTATAGTTTAATTTTTGTAGTTAAACTATGGCAATACAAATGGTAGCGTAATATATCTGTCAAAATTGACTGCCCTCACTTTACCATATATATAAGAGATTAATGGTTTGTTTTCTTTTCAATGTTTGCTCTGTTCAATATCTCTATGAAAAAGAACTTTAAACTTTTAAACAAGTATTAAAATGAGTTCAATGTAGTTGTAGGAGTGTTAGATAAAAATAAAGATGATTATCTTCATTCAGTTGTTCCATTTCAATGTTTTGTAAAATAAAAGCTCTTAATTCCAAAGATAATACAAGCTAATCAGTGTATTCAGTAGGTTGCCTTAGTGGCATAAGTTATTGTAAGTATACAACAATAAAACAAGGCATTTACTTTTGATACTTAAGTTTTAAAAACATGTACTTCCGTACTTTTACTTAAGTAAGGAAGTTGTGTACTTTGTCCGCCTCTGGTAACAGTCCTTCAAATGTGAAGCAAATCTATGTATTGTGTAAGGTTTCATCAGCAAAATTTTTTCTCACGCACAGTTCTGTGGTGGAAATGCTGCTTAAATCCCCACTGCTCCCTCTCATCCTCCAATCAGTGTGAACAGCCAATCATTGGTGACAGGTGGCGGCCATTACCTCCTACTTGCGAGTTGGGTGGGGTGGGGGAGAAACAAACAACACACACAGAAAAAAATATATATAAACATATGTCCTGGGACGTAACATCAGTGACAAAATATAATATTGATTATTAATATCTTATTTGTTACCATTTTGAGTTTTATTGCAAATTAAATTGTTATTACAGTAAATGATAAGTTCAAGTCGAATTAAAAAAATAATATTTGTAATGCAATATTTAAAACTATATTTTAAAATATACTTAACTGGTTCTGTTTTCTTTTCTGGGCTTAACTTGTTTGCTCAAATGTGTGCTTGATGCATGAGGGCCAGGTGATAATGTTCAGAAATGTGGGGGTTATACGTGCTATTATCATGACAAGTAGGGCACAATAAGCCATCGGACTGTATTGTTTGAAATCTGTGGAATGTGTGAATTCTGCAAAATTGGTAAATCCTTTAAAATGTTTATGTATGATTGGGTTTGACTTGCATTTAGATTATTTAGCCTTGAAAATAATCAGTGCCCCCCCCCCTTTCAGAAAGATACTAGACAGGTAAGGTCATAATTTCAATGATAAAAAGTATAGTTTAGTTTAGTTTAGTCACTTTATTGTCCACAAGTGGAAATTTGTCTTTGGCTTCACCACACAAATACATTTAAACATCACAAAATTTACAAAAAAAAAAAAAAAAAAACACAATCACCCCTTCTCGCACTCAGATCCTAGCATTTAAAATTCTAACAGCAGTTGGCACAAATGACATTTGATACACATTTTTCCTTACTTGAGGTTGCCTAAAACGTCTTTTTGACGGTAAAAGCTGAAATTTAATATTCAAGGGATGAGAACAATCTTCAATAATGACCTGTGCTTTTTGTTTGACTCTTATTTGGTAAATTTCATTCAGTTGTTTTTGTGGTTGTCCTACAATTGCACTAGCAATTTTAACTACTCGACCCAGTTTTTGCTTTTCTTTAACTGGCAATAATCCATACCACATAGTCATATTAAAACATATAACACTCTCAACAAGATTCTTATAAACCATCTCTAAAATATGTTGACTCACTCCAAAATGTTGTAACCTCCTAATAAGATGTAATCTCTGCATTGCTTTTTTAAAAACATACTCCACATTACCAGCAAATATCAATTTACTGTCTATGAATGTTCCTAAATATTTAAAACTTCCAACCTTCTCTATTTGATGTCCATCAAGTATCAGAGTTTCTAACCCTTCAATAAAATCTGATTTATTCCTACTAATGACCAATTCCTTGGTTTTGTTTACATTTATCTCCAGTTAACTCAATTTACACCAATTTTGAAGCAAGTTTATATAACTATAATACCGCATATCTCCCTCTATTCCAACTTTACACAACCTGCCAACAAGTGCCATATCATCCGCATATTTAAATAAATTAAAATCTGAATCCTGTATCTTAAATTAATTTGTATACAATGAGAAAAGTAAGGGTGATAAAATAGTTCCTTGTGGAACTCCTGTATTTACAATAATTGTCTTTGACACCATATCATTAACAACTACTTTTTGAGGACGATTTAAAAGAAAGTCTTTAATCCACCAAATAAGATCACCATTCACCCCTAAGTTAATTAATCTTTGCAAAAGAATATCAATCCGAATCGAATTAAAAGCTGAGCTAAAATCTATAAATAAAATCCTAACATAATTTGTAGTCATCTGAATATGTTCAGCTACAAAATCACATAAGGTTATAACAGCATCATCTCTTATGATGATAAGCATCCTTTCCCCTATAAGCAAACTGAAGGGGGTCCAAATCTTTAACCACACCATTCCAAATATGCCTTATTAGTACTCGTTCCATACATTTACCTAACATGGATGTTAAAGCAATCGGTCTAAAATCTTTTAACTGATTGGCATTAGATATTTTAGGTACTGGGACAATCTTTGTTTGTTTCCATGAATTTGGAACCACCCTACAATTGAACAGGAGCTGGAACAATCGGGTAAGGACACCAGTTAGTTGGAAAGCACAATCCTTTAACACACGACCCTTTAGCCCATCTGGGCCAGGTGATTTATTTGGCTTAATGCTAGCAAGACTGGCTGCTATTTCATACTCATTAAGTTTAATAGGCTCATATGCCGGAATATTAAAACATATTCTCTCACATTCGGTAGTACAATCCCCCTATCAAACCTAGTAAAAAAAACATTTAAATCTTCTACAAAATGTGCACCTTGTAAGGAACACACCTGTTTCTTCTTCTCTCTTCCCCTAATACTATTAAGCCCTTCCCATGCCTTCTTAGCATTGCCTGTATATAACCTATTTTCAATCTTATCCTTATATCCTAATTTAGCTTTCCTAATTAGACCCCTAAATTCCTTCCTTTTGTCTCTAACCAGTTCCTTATCACCATTTAAAAAGGCTACTTTTTTCTCATTTAAACTCATTTTAAGATCTTTAGTAAACCATAACCTATTATTTGAATACATTTGAATTGTTTTAGTCTTAACACAATTACTTTCACAAAAACTTATATAAGATGTAATGGTGTCAGTGATCTCATGTACATCTTCACATGCATCAAAGAACAGTTGCCACTCTGTGTCCTCAAAACAGTCTCTAAGTTCTTCTTTACTCTGATCTGTCAACAGTTGTATCTCTTTAGTCACTGGTTTCTCTTGTTTAAACTTAGCTCGGTATTTAGGTAACAGATGTATGATATTGTGATCTGATCTCCCCAAAGGAGGGCGACACACAGCCTTATATCCATCAACTATATTGCCAAAACATTTATCCAATATGCGTGTTGATCGCGTAGGACAGTCCACATACTGATGAAGGGTGGGCAAATAGCTTGATAGATCACATAAATTCATATCTCCAAGAATTAAAATTGGCTGATCAGATGAGCGAGTCAAAGCGTCATAACTCTCTGTTATTTTGTTTGCAGCTTCTTCGTTATTCGGGCCTGTGGCATATGTTAAAATGACAGTAATCCGTCCAAATTCCCGGGGCAAATAAAAAGGTCTAAAAGACACTGACATGAGTTCATAGTCTGTGGTACATACTTGTTCATTAATCCGAAAATGTGTTGCCCATTTGTTATGCACAAAAAAGCACAGACCTCCTCCCACGGACTTACGAGATGTGACGTTGTCTCTGTCGGCTCTGATCATTGTATAGCCATTTAAAGCAATGTCCTGTATATCTTCTCTTAACCAAGTCTCTGTAAAACATAACAGATGACT